>NC_089756.1:56564477-56629477 GCF_040412425.1 Macrobrachium rosenbergii
TATATATATATATATATATTGTGTGTGTATGTATATATATACACATACATATACATGTACATATATGTATTATAATATTCTGGTAATTTTATAATTTCAGTCGTTAATTCTATACAAGACATTTTACTTTAATTAATCGTATAATCCACCAAAGTTAGTTAAGTGTTATTTGTACCTCTTTCTTAATTTCCTTTTTAAATTTACTTTTGATTTTCACATTGATTAATTCGCCATCCAGGCTGCGCCGCTCCGGATCTTCATCATAACTTTGGATGCAGTTGGGAGTCGATGACGATAAACTTTGCTTTCCTTTAGTCACAGTGATGAATGTATGTTATTCATATCTCTGCATAAATTCCATATTTCAAAGTTTGTTGAGAGAGTGGGGTCCCCGTGGGTAGGAGAGACGGCGCTCGCCGAGAGAATTGATTGGCAACCGTTGTTGTGCCTTCGTCTCTCAAGTTTGTATTGCTCTCTGCATCGTTTACGACCTGCAGAGCGTAGCAGGTTTCATGTTTCCGGGGAATTACGTCTCTGATCCTTGGTATCCAAGGTGGTGGGTTGAATTCCCCTAGAGACTGATGATGTTGAAGCTAATGTTTTTTGGATGTTCCGTTTGGTATTTCAGGTAGTATGTGGTTAACGCCTCTGCCGTTTGTATATTTGATTAATTAATGACTAGATACATAAAAACAAAAATAACCGTACTGAAACAGGCCTTAAAGGTTTGGTGCCATAAGTGAACATACACAAATTGTGAGGCTTGCGGTCACGTTACAGAATTCCCAGAACAGCCAGGCTTTGGCAAAAACTCGCTGGAAATTTTTTAAAGGTAATGAGGTGCCACATTTTCCAGGCCATATACCTTGTCTAATTAAAAATGGCTTGCGCTCATAAAATTATCATCGACACGTGCACTCTTTTTTTTTTTTCATTTTCTACGAAGATAGGGAAATCATTTTCATCCAGTCCTGTACATGTTTGCCTCTTATTCGCAGATTAAAATCACGGTTTAGGGGATTATTAGGCACCTAGATTGAAGAGTAAAAAGTTCAGGAAAAATATGCTTTCATTGCCATTGCCAGTTTCGCTAATAAACTTGTGAAAATTGACATAATTTTGGTTGTCATATCGGGAAAATCTATTTGTGGACCTTACTGGTCGCCGTTGTGAAAAGGAAGTTTTCTAATAACGAGGCAAGTATGTTAACGACGAAACATTTACGCGCTAAACGTAAGATGAATTCGTCACTGAAAGTAATTCAGACCCAGGAAACTAATTTCCTGTCCCAAAATTAATGGAATCGTTGGAGCCCACAGAAGAAAGTTATTAGCCGTTTACCATAACTGGCTCCTTTGTCACATGCGTGTGAGCTTGCACTCTCTCTCTCTCTCTCTCTCTCTCTCTCTCTCTCTCTCTCTCTCTCTCTCTCTCTCTCTCTCTCTCTCTCTCCCAACTTGAAACTGTGTGCCCAAATAGTGGGCGACGCCGAAGATATAACAATGGTCACTGCTGCCATTATACATGAATTGCTATATCTAGGATGAACCCCGAGTGCAGAAAACTTCCTGAAATTTGCCCGCTCCTTGCACCTACGCAGAACTCTCACCAACAGCTCTCGGAATCCACCAATACGCACTGTACCTTTCTCCATTGTGCTATACGGACTTTCGTGGATACTAAGGCCTTTCCGTCTGTCCAGCATCTTGTTAAGTGTTCCTCTTCTTCCTCCTCCCAGTTCCGAATTATACGATTGGCCAACCTCTCGTCCTCTGTTCTCTCCACCCGATCTACCTCTCGGTCACTCTGATCCATCTGTTCAGCTACGCTAAGCTATTCCTCCCCTTTTGCATAGCTGCACATTTCTCACATTTCCAATTCTTCTTACCTCACTTACACAATGTATACATTTCCTTTGAACTGCCAGCTTGTTTCTTTTATTCGCATTTAACACTCCGCCTTTGGCTTCTGTACACACGCCTCTTCTCTTCCAATTGTTTTGCATACACCCGAAACCGTTCTTGCATTTTCTTTTCCGTGACCCATCTCTACTCCCATCTTGCCATCGTGTGTTACAGTTAATGCTCATATCTGTATTAACATTAATTGCTCCATCTTCTTGGTTTATTTATGCTCATACCATTGCTCACATTCACTTTCAACTTCATCTTACAAACACTTTTAAACTCTTTCACTAGTTTTTGCATCCTCTCTTCAGTATCTCAGAATAACATTGTGTTATCTGCGAAATTCAACCACTTCACACTCAATTCACGGACCCTTTTCTTAACCCACAACTTTGCACCTACATGCAATTTTCTTTCTCTGACCTCTCACATCACTCCATCCATAACGATACTGAACAGCCATTCTATCACTTCGCTTTCATCATCTTTTGATTGCTCTCGGCTAGGTATCTTTTTAACCACGTATTTCAGCACCTTCCACACTGCGCCTCATAGGATGTTTCTGCGCTAGTTTCATGTATGCCACAAACAGACTATTCCTTTTACTTTCGAATTTCTCACATAACACTTTCATAGCATACAATGGAACCACACACCTTTCCCCTTTTCTAAACCCATATTGCTATCCCTCTCAATCTTTCTGTCATTTGTCTATTCCAGATACAACATCCCTGTTTTTTATGCAATTTTATGCTCATAGAATCCTTTTAGTAACTTGTATCAGCTGTAGCCTACCATCGTATAAACTTCACTAACTTCTTTCAGTCTCATCATGCAGAGCTGCTCTGTCCAATGCTCCACACACAAAATCTTCAAAACCTTACTCAGCGCACTTGACAGCATTCTGTTCAAGCAGCATCATTCCAGTAGCAATTTTGATTCTAAGATCCATTCCTCATTAACTTCTCCGCACAGTATTAAATCACAATACTCAAATTTTTTTCACTCACTTGTACGTGGATACCGTATTCATCTTATTGTTTATTGCTACAAAATGTCTTGGAACAGCACTTGAAACCTCCGCCGCTTTTCTTTTGGTTACACTGGTTGCATCTTACCACCACTTACTGTTTTTATTCCCTCTTCCTTCCCTCCTGTGTTGACAAGCATTGCTGCTGAATCTTTGAACTTATCTTTTACAAATACGTTCTTTTCAAACATTTGGATTTTAATGTCCTTTACCTTAACCCATTTTTCACTTCTTTAGATAAAAGTTATATGTACACAATTACTTCTTCCAGATAACGGACAACATACCTCTCACCACCCCGCTACTCACCATTGCATTAAATAGTATCTTAACCGTTTTCTCTTTAGCAATTCTACGTATGAATATTCTGAGGATCAGCAATCAGGACTCTTTCCGACTTCATTTCCACACTACTCTCTCTATTCCCATTTAGTCCAGTCACACCATACTTAACAGATATGCCAAAAATCCCTCATGCTCGCGCACACGCTCACAGAACACATATATATACATATGTGTGTATGTATGTATATATATAATGTGTATATAAATATACATACATATACATACATAATACACACACGTTTATGTGTGTGGGCTGGTATTGTTGTGTTTGAATAAACACGCATAAAAGTATGAGCTGTTTTTCTTATCAGTACACAGGGCATTCAAACTTGATTTTTGTGGTAAAGGATAAAATGGGCGTTTTCAAAGGACTTTTAAGTATAAAGGCAAAGCTCTTAACCAAATGATTTCACACATAGTTGTTTTCAACTGTAATGTATAAAGCTTTTTTGTAACACGAGAGAACACTACTCTAGTAGATTAAAGTGGCTGCAAGACTTTCCTTAAGAGGAAGATGAATTGTGGTCATTAAAGTGTAGCTAAATGTGATTAAACATTCATATCGGCCGCCATGCTGCTGCGACGTCGTTTAAACTGACTTCTCATTTTGTCACATTTTTCAATGGTACTTTACACGAGTTTTTCATTGCGTGATTTATTGAGTCATTTTTGTAATAATATCATTGTAGGTCTGCCATTGTTACTTACAGGATTTATGAAATACCTTCGTTATTTTTTCAGTAAGTAGATTGAGTTTCAGGTTGACGTTTTGTCAGTGACTGTAATGGTTCTAGTTACGAAATGTTTTGCGATATTCTGCATCGTGCAGAAGAGCGTAAGAGGTTATTGTGTGGTTTGTGATATATATACATGTGTGTGTGTGTATTTGAGCCTTTGGGCTCACAGAATTTGTGACCGTCAGTTTTTAAAGAGATTAACCACATATATGATACTGTAGGGTCCCATGTGGACCCCACACACCATCATCTCACCTGGCTCGCTAATCTCATCACAACAACATCTCCATACGCAAAAAGTGCGGACACAAGAAACACAGCATACGTCATGCATCTTTTATATACCATATCTTCTTTCATATTGTCAAATCAAATGGATTATTGTCACCATATTCATTACAATGTCAGCATTTCAGCCATAGTACCATAGCTTCAGTCATGCCTTGTATAACAATTTATATGTATATATTCATCATCAACAAACACAAATGATTGTGTGGTAACCTCTGTTTTTGGTCGCCTGATGTCAGGCGCTACATATCTGCTCACAAGAGTTATTGACCTGTCTGTTTGTTGTCTGAATAAATTAGTAAGTTTGTAGACGCTGACTCTTACTCACACCTTCGCTACATTGGTGACCACTGAGATGACCAACCCAGCCAGCCCTCGTGATGCCAGCCTCTCCAGCGAGACCATCACCGCCGCCACCACACATCTACCTCCATTCACACCCCACAACCCCAGAAGCTTGGTCTTCTGGGCGGAAACTCTTCCGATTGAAGAAAATCACCTCAACATGCAAAGAAGACACCATCCTCGAATTCCTGCCGGACGACGTCTTCAAGCAAATTGCAGGATGGCTTGAAGAAGTTCAAACCCCCGTCACCTACAGATTGCTGAAGGACCAGCTGAATTCATCCTTCAGCATGCCACCCGCCCTAAGAGCCAAGAAATTCCTCAACTGTGTGGAAGCACCCATAGGAGACGAGCAGCCATCGCACGTCTACAAACAGGTGCAGCAGCTCATCACACTACCCACCACAGATAGCCTACCTGAGTCACCCGTAGACCTTGTGAGAGAGGCACTCCTCACAAGATTACCATGCCAGACAGTGGCAGCCATGCCCAATGCCTCCACCATACCAATCAAGGAATTCCTGAAGTTGGTCGACGCAGTGCACATGGCCCACAAGACAGCATAGCCCACACAGCCACCACCAGCAAGAGCAGCAGCAGCACAACAGGCCTAGCAGTCAACCAACATGGAATCCAAGAGTGACCCGGAGGGACCAGCCACCCCCATCCACAAACGAAACTTCCCCAAGCAATTCATCAAGTGAAAGACCAGAAAGAAGAAAGACGAACTACCAGAGGGAATCTGTTACTTCCACTGGAGATTCAGGAAGAAAACCTGCGCATGTGACAAAGGCTTCTTGTTTTCAAAAAACATGCAAGATGGTCACGCCCACGACCCATCCAACTAAACATCAGTGGTGAGCAGACCGGTTGCCTCTTAAGAGAAACTGCACCTGCCCACCGCTGTCTTTCTTCCAAGTATGAACGTAGAGGCTCCACATGCTTCTTCATCAGGGACGAAAGGTCAGACACAGAATTCCTCATTGACACCGGAGCATGCAGGTCATTTGTGCCAGCCAGTCCGAATGAACGACTCAACCCCACTCCACCTACCAACCTCCATGTATCCAATGCCAGCGGAGCACCACTCAAGATGTACTGTACAGGAGGCGGGATATGAATGTGTCATTCAATGGAAAAGACTACAGTGGGACCTTCATCACGGCAGATGTGACAATAGCACTGTTAGGAACAGACTTCCTAACATCACACAATCTGCCAGTGGATGTAGCATCAAAACAACTGGCCCTGAAAACGACTCCGACATCATCTCATCAACAGCCATGCAGATGAACTGCCAGCACATCGTCACCACAGCAGCAGTGACGACAAATATGCCCCATCGCAGCAGCTGCCCCACCGCCGGAAATATAACTTCTGCAAGACTACCGAGCAGTCTTCAAAGATGACCTGCAGCACAACTTAACAAGCAAAATGCATCTATCACCATATAGAAACTGAAGGCCCCACTATCCACTCGTTTCAGACGTTTAGCCCCCAAGAAGCTCGCCTACACCAAACAAGTGTTCAAGGAGATGGAGACTGCGGGAATATGCCAAAAAAGCCCCCAGCCCATGGGCAGCCCCCTCCACATGGTAACAAAACCCGATGGAACATGGCATGCATGTGGAGACTACCAGCAACTAAACGTCAAAACAAACCTAGATTCAACGACAGCTGTTTCAGCCTTCGTAACACAGGTGCAACTTTCCAATGACTGGTGGATGAACTGCTTGGTAACCTTCCATTCTGCGTGGTCTACGCCAACAATATCCTCAAATTTAGCCCCAACCTCAAGCATCATCTTAAAGACGTCAGAAATTACTACAAATACTCAAAGAAAATGGACTAGTAGTAAGGGAAGACAAATTTGAATGGGCAAAGAAAACGGTGGAATTCCTGGGACATCAGGTAAGCCCAGAGGGCATTAAACTAGTACCAGAAAAAGTAAAAGTAATCACCAACTTCCCAAAGCCAGCAACAATTAAAGCAGTACAAGAGTTTTCAGGACTAATCAGCTATTACCATAGATTCATCCCTAACATTGTCAAAATTATGAGCCCAATATATCAATGCCTACAAGGAAAACAAAAACAGTTAAATTGGTCAGAAAATCAAGATAATGCATTTCTGTTAGCAAAACAAGCATTAACCTCTGCAACCACATTAATTTTTCCTCTACCCCATAGGTCCCTCACATTGACAACAGACGCAAGTAACACAGCGATGGCTGCCGTACTAAAGCAGGACACAGATGATGGTCATCGTCCACTAGCATTCTTCAGCAAGACGGTAACAACAACAGAACAGAAATACTCCACTTTTGACAGGGAGCTTCTAGCAGTCTCTAAAACTGTCCACCACTTCCACCACATGCTTGAGGGACGACAGTTTGTCATACAAACAGACCATCAACCTTTGGTGCACACCTTCACAGAGTCAGCAGATGCATGGTCAGCATGGCAATAGAGGCACCTGTCAGCAGTAGCTGAACACTCCTGCACCAAAAAATAAAAATATAAATTAATAAAATCATCCTCCTCCCCATCCAAATCAAAAGACAAAACAGTATGGCCACACAGCCATAGGAAAAGCACTAAAATAAAACAAATAGTATCAAGAAACTGTGTCAACACCATCCAGCCAGGGATAGCCTATCCCAAAATAGCAGAAGCACAAAGAGACAACGTGGACCTACAGTGGCTGCGGCAGGACAACACCACCCCTACATGGAGTGACCTGTCAGTCAACAGTGGAGAGACGACCATCGCCTGCAAGTCGAGCACCGGATGCCCTCGCCCCACCTGCCAGAGGGCCTCAAAAGAAAAGCCTTCACACTCGCCACAACCTGTCCCACCCATCAGGCCGGTCAATCGCCAGAATCATAGTAGAGCAGTACATCTGGTGGGGAATAGAAAAGGACATAAAAAACTGGACAAGAGAATGCATCCTGTGTCAGACACCTAGAGAGCAGAATAGGAGAGTTCCAAACAACACACTGCCAACTCGCCCACATCCATGTTGACATAGTGGGACCCCTATCCTTCCTCCGAGGGGCACAGATACCTGTTCACCATCATCAACAGAAATACCAGGTGGCCCGAAGCAATACCAATACGGCAACAGATGGTGGAAAGCTGCGCAAAAGCCCCCGTCGGATGGGTCGGCAGGCACAGAGTCCTGCAGATCATCACAAGCAGCAGGAGCCAACGTCATGTCCACCCTGTGGAACGCCCTCGCAGACAGTTTGGGGACAAAGATAACACACACAACGGCCTACAGTCCAGAAGCCAACGGCATCATTGAAAGGCTACATCAGTCATTGAAAGCATCACTCACTGTCAGATGTCAAGGCAGGAGCTGGAGAAAGGAGTTACCGTGGGTCTTACTGGGCCTACGTACGACACCTCATGCAGCATTCAATGCATCTCCAACAGAAGTACTGTACTATACAGTCAAGCACTAAAGCATTAGAACGGATAATGCCAACCAAGACGGACTGCCACGTGACCAGAGAAGTATACATCCCCAGTAAGCTGCAGAACGCAGAATATGCATTCATAAGGGTAGACGCATACAGAGGCCCCCCCCCCCCGTCTCTCCAGCCTACTTGGGACCATACCGTATCATCCAGAGATGACACAAGGCCTACCACTTGCAGTAGATGGCAGGACAACGTGGGTATCTATCGACCGCCTAAAACCTGCTTACCTCCCAGAAACCGTCCTATAACTGTAGGCCTCCAAGGCAGGGAGTCCTGTAGGGCACCACTTGGACCCCACACACCTTCATCTCACCTGGCTCGCTAATCTCATCACAACAACATCTTCATGTGCAAAACATGCGGACACAAGAAACACAGCATACATCGCACATCTTTTATGTACATATCTTCATTTATGTTATTGTCAGATCAAATGTACCTGTATTATTGTCACCGTACGCATTACGATGTCAGCATTTCAGCCATATGTACCATAGTTTCAGTCATACCTTGTCTATCAATTTATATGTATATATTCATCTGTCAACAAACACAAATGATTGTATGGTGACCTCTGTTTTAGTTCGCCTGATGTCAGGAGCTATATTTCCGCTCGCAAGAGTTATTGACCTGTCTGTTTGTTATCTGAATAAATTAATAAGTTTGTAGATGCTGACTCTTACTCACGCCTTTGCTACAATATATCAAGTCAGCAACGATTTCCAAAACATTTCATTTCCAAAGCCTTATCCACCGTTAAAAGGGCCTTCTACAACAAAAGCAATAAAACCCAGGTGAAATTCAAAAATATTTTAAAATTGCCTTACGCCAGTAATTTAGTTTTCGGGTTCAACAACTCGTTCTAGCAGAAGCTTTCCGAGAATTCTGTTAAGAATTTCGAATTAAATTTTGGCGTCCACATTATTCCCTGTAGTGATTGTACTCAAGTGTACTTCAAGGAGACTGGAAGAGATTGCCTAGTCAGAATAGTCGAGCATAAGGATGCATGTAGGACCGGTGCCAGTGACGTCGCCAACCATGGTCTTGATTTAGACCTTCAGATTTCTTTTGACACGATTATATGCAAGACGCAAAATACCAATAAAAGAGGGGACACTCATCAAGCAGCTGGATACTTTTCAAGGAAACCAAGGCGCCACCTCTAAAGACATTTTCTGAGATCGCGTAATATGCTTGGCAGCTAATCTGCCGTTAAATATTTTAGAGTAAATTGCTCCCATTGCCAGCAAACGACTTAATTACTTAAACAACAAGAAGACGCCTCCAAGAAATGAAGATACCCAAGGAAGACCGTCAGATTGACGTTTCCATTTGAATTGCTCTTTTAACTTTTGCGTTTTTTACTTTTTATTTCCTTGTAAACACTCTTATTATTGTTTAGTGTGGCTGAAGAGGACCTTAGCGAAGGTCGAAAGCTCCTGTTCTATAGTTATTCGCTTGGATTGAGTTCTAGACTTTTTTTGCAACCGCTGATCCTTCTGACTTCCTGTACAGTACTTCATAAACTGATTTGATGAACTTTTATTCACATTTTCTTATAAACGATTTACATTCTCTCTCTCTCTCTCTCTCTCTCTCTCTCTCTCTCTCTCTCTCTCTCTCTCTCTCTCTCTCTCGTGTGCAATTCATGTAGTGAAGACTTTTTGGATTCACTTATCCCCGCCGCCATGACAAGAATTCGCTTTTTCGAAGGCATCAGGGGCCGGATCCCTTAACAATCGGAATGCGATGATATTAAAATACATTTAATATTAATTTTAATTTAGATGTAGAGGTCAGTAGGACAGGCAACCGAATGCTTGTATTTGACCTAGACCCAAGTGAGAGCAAGAACAAAAAAAGTGGGACCTTTATAACGACCGTTTTCAGAATCGTTCATTGTTATTCATCCTATTACCTGTACTCAGGAATTAGATATACGATTTGATGTCTCTCTCGTGTTAAATTGGCCGAAGGAATTATTCACATCTATCTAATTTCCTCATGTGTGGAAGTTCGCCTATGGTTGCTTTAATTCTTCAAGGAGGCTTGAATTAATACTGTGCGGAAGACTGGATTAATGTCATTTGGAACATGAAGGTAATTCCTTATGGTAGGTTGATTTCATTCATTATGGAAAGATAGAATGATTCCATATGTCGTGTTGCGTCAATTCCCTATGAGAGGGATTCATTGATATGGAAGATTGGGTTTATTCCATATGGGAGGTTGAAATGATTTAATACGGAAGGTATTCATTAGCCACTTATGCTATATTGAATCAACCCTAATGATTGTTACACTGTAGCACCGTTAGAAATGCTCTGAGCATCATTTAACGGATTGAATATTCAGCCGCAAAATAAGTGGTTCAAATAAAATAATCCTCAACTAATTATACGTAATAATTCTTTCCTGTACAAATTACTATTACAAATATTATGCAGTTAATGTATATTGAGGGCAGTGAGTAAAATAGGATGGGAATCCGTATTTATAAAAGTAGTGAGGGTACGTACTTATACCTGACCAGAGTCCTTCGATTATAAACGTGAAAAAATGCAATATAAATCTTTCTATCTGATGATTTTTTTTTTAAAGATCAAACCTTCTAACTGACATCACAGAGCTCAAGTGGGGTTGAGAGTGGGTCATTATGAATGCCTGAGAGCCACTGCGATGAGTATCTCTTGTGCAAAAACCAGTCTCGTTATTTTGGATGCATTTGCCACACAACATTAAGATTGTATGCATCGATTATTACATATGACGCATAGCGCGCTTCAGTTTGTCAATAAACGAATTTAGAATTATTAATGAATGAGAGAGAGAGTTCGCCTGTAGCCATAAGGCTGGCCTTGAAACATTGTATTCCCTCCCCCTCACTACACCCACATCATCCACCCCGGCCCGTCTGACTCGCGAAAGCAATCGTATATATTCCACTTTTTATAATTGCAGACAGACAACACGGGAATGAAAGAGAGAGAGAGAGAGAGAGCACGCGTCTTCGGAAAGGTAATCAGAAATGGCATGCCGACGCCCGATCCTCTCAAAATCCCCTCGAATGAAACTCCATAAAGCCGATCTAATCGTCTTTCAATCCCCTGTCGTAATTCCCCTGTGCGATTCAGCCGCCATTTTTCTTTTTTCTTTTTCATATGTCGGTGAAATGGGGTCTTCGATTCCATATAGCTCATTTCGGAATCGGCCTCTGCGGTTGACGTTATTACGATTGTAGATTTTCTTTTTGTTTATTTATTTTTCTGCATTTTCATATTAGAGGTTTGAATGCCTCGTCTAACTATATTTGGTATGTCCTAGTTGGTAGATTTGCACTTTTGACGCGGACTTCGCTTATTTACTTAATGACTGTGTATATGTTTTCTATTCACAGTCATTTAGAATAACATTCGTAAATAGGAAACCGTGATTCTCATGACCTACTGTATATTGCAATTTCTTCTCGTAAATATCCTTTATGAATTTCGTGTAGGAAGAAGCTTCGCGGAAACCTCATGCATACTGACATACCGCGAAATTTTCTGATCGTTAAAACTTTCCCCATCCTAACAGCTTTAACCAAATTTCGTGACTTTCGTTATTCAATTTCCTCAAAGTAATGGCACTAGATGGTGCGAGTACCTCTCTCTCTCTCTCTCTCTCTCTCTCTCTCTCTCTCTCTCTCTCTCTCTCTCTGTGTGTGTGTGTGTGTGCGCGTGTGCATGCATCTTTATCTATGGTTGTATTCCCCCTATACCTTTCCTGGGCTCTTTATAAAACGTATTCTTATCGTTATTTTCGTACATACTGAAGAACTTGAACAGGAGATGGCATTATGCTAAAAAAGTAAATGCCTGCATACACGTATAGATGTCCCATAACGTTGATATTATGATATATTTGATTCATATTGACCAGGAATGTACAATAATTGGGTGAATAAGTAAGATTCACAGATTTTGATTGTTCAGTTACTAAGGTATGCTCTTCAAAGGAAGATAGTGCCTGCGTAGGGTCACCTTAATTTGATCCTGACAATAAGGCAGGACGTTATGTTGAGAGGCCTTCAGTGGCAGTCTTTTCGGGACGCCTAGAGTCATTGTAAGTTGCAAGAGACTCAAGTGGAGGCAGCTTTTATTTTGGTAAGGTTTTTGGGGGATTGTGGAAGGGGAGGGAAGTTGGGCGGCCCTCAAAGAAAAATTATGAATATTCTTCGTGATGAAGAGACAGAGATGATCACAAACAAAACAAAGTTCACTTATTCAGGGACAGACGAAAGCAAAGAGTTCTTCATTCATGAAGGAAGAGTTTGAAGGACAAATCAAACCGGCTGACCATCGATTTCCCCATTTCCCCACGGTACGTTACGGAGTTATGCTTGACAAGTACATTTGGGCGAGGAAGTCTGATGGCTTATAGTCTAGGAGCTCTTGAGAGCAATATTCAAGGCAATGTTCACAGAATAATAATAATAATAATAATAATAATAATAATAATAATAATAATAATAATAATAATAATAATAATAATGCCCTTACCCATCTGTTTATCGCGAGAGCTGGATTGCCAATATCAGCATTAAGACATGTGAAGTTTACAAGCTTTTGTAAGTTTAGGAAATAACTCAGATTAGAGGACAGCAAGGAGTGCACAGATTTAAGGAGTCTCTATACATTTCCGTAGAGTAGAGGTATTTATGGAGTTTCACTTGAGGAAAAGCTAATACCTGACTAAACAGACTGGGTTTGGAAAAAGGATAGTTGAGCCTGTTTTGTGGCATGGATGGCATATTATTATTATTATTATTATTATTATTATTATTATTATTATTATTATTATTATTATTATTATTATTATTATTATTATTATTAATGTTAGTGTTGCGTTTATTTTAATCAGTAAATGTTTATGGGGAGCTTTCTTGAGTACAAGTGTACACGCATATTCATGATGTATGCGTCATTTGTTCTCTTTCTTGACAGGCACCTTTTCAGTCACTGTTCATGGACCTAGTGGAGAAGCTCCTTCCTCCTTTCAAGCCGACACGTATTACCCGCCAAGCCATCACTACCCGCATTTATTCCTTGGAGATCAGCAGCCTTCACAGAGCTGTGTTCTTTGACTTGTTGCGTTCTATTTACTGCGTCGGACTTTGGAAAGAATTCCTCCAGAAACTTTTCCACTAAGACACAGAACGTGCACTGCAAAGAAAACGGAAACAGTGAAAGAATTCCTATACGTAGGAGTGGAGTCGGAGTAGACAGAAAAACCACCAAACAAAGAAGTAATTTCGGTGATGTAATGGTTTGTTGATTTTAGGTTTTTAAAATTTCATTTTACGTTTCTGATAACTTATTTCACTCAATATAATAAATTAGGAAAATCCAGGATAATTTGTGCAAGTTGTTGTCTCACAAATACTGAGGGTGATTATGGAAATCTTATTCATTCTCCCAAAGTGTTGAGTTGTTTTTTCTCTTCGTCTTCATTTCTTGAATCGAGTAACCTGACAGGAGAAATCCATTAACACCAACCTTTCTCGAAAGGCCAAGATTGTTATCGCCAGACGTGCCCCTCTCGGACTCTTAAATATAGAAAGCGAAGGAAGTGAAAGATACTTTTGAGTGACGTTAATTACTCATTATTTGTCATAAGTATTTCGCTCATTCATTCTGACAATCAAATGCCGCTCATTCGGCACCAGTCTTTGCGATCACTAGCAACTCATCGTGACCCATTGCAGCTGGCACCACATGTTAAGGTTTGTTGGGAGCTCGCTGGCTGTCGGGCATTTCAGATCAGTACCCCAAACCCTCCTCTTTTATTCGGTCTTTGTGCCGGCGTATTTGAATGCATAAACTTAGTTGGAAGAGCTCCATTTCCGATCTAGTATTTCCCCAGCTATACACATCGATCTCAAGGCTTGCACGTCCCCTCGATACCAGTAACCCATTTTATGCGCTGACCCTGAATACTGAATTTCCTTAGAATATCCCTCTCCATTTTGTTCATGAATAGGGCCACTTCACCCCCACCCCCTTATCCCTCACCTCCAGCCCTTCGTCTTTAAAATTCAATCCATGGTATCAAGAGATGCGAGGAACCCTTCTCCCAGGCCTACAGCGGCATGAAAGTGTAACCTCTGCATACGAGAGGCGCATTGGGCGGATGAGACGGCATTTAGATACTGTTTTTACTCTGTTATGGTATCTTAAATTTGTTTTTTAATCGTTTGACGGTATTTTCATTCTTTTTTTTATAGTATTCTGTTAATGATATTTAGCGATTCTGAGTATGTTTCTATTAGTATATTTTTAAATTTAGAATTTTATAGTTGGATATTTCAAAAATTTTATCTACTTTACCGCTAGTGATATTTGCAGTTATTAGTGGTAAGTTGCATGTTGATAGGCCCAGGAGACTTTGAGATTCTTTTGAAATAAACTACGGTTTTAGTTTGGCTTCCAGCAAGTATTTACCGTAGAGAACAATGATAATAATTCTATCCCGAAATGCTTAATTTTTTTTTTTTTTTTTTCAAAAGATGTCTGTTGGATTCACCATCTGTTTACCTGATAACCCCATCTCCATTGCATTTGCCTTATATGCAGTGTTTACATTTTTTATGTAAGTGAACTTTCGGCTTGCCTCATTCGTTTGCACAACGATTTTTGTACTCTTTTTAAATTTGTTATTTTCCCCTTCTGCTTAACTTACACTTCTAACTCGGTTAGATATTGTTAATTCAGTTCTCAAGAGGGAGTTATGCTGTCATAATTGATGTGCCAGTCTTGTTGTTAAAAATATGTTTGTCCCAACACGAATACAAACCTGCTCTTTCATATGAGACGTCCGGAGGTAAAGGGGTGATATCGCCAAAACCTGATTTTGAGTAAAATGCATTCAAAGTTGAACTATCGATACCGGACATTTCTCTTGACTTACTACATCCATGTTTATATGTATTTTACTCGTTTTGCCTAGCCATACACGAAGAAATGAAAAAACAATAATGTTGCATTGGAAAAAAAAAATCATAACACATCAAAATTTGCATACCCCAGTATGCAAAACAGTTATGAAAATAGAAAAATACAAAATTTTTTTTACATTTTTATAAACTTCTTTGTTCACCATAAACACACAATGAGCCATTTCATTGTAAACCCAAAAACAAATTTTTTATGAGTTTTTATAGATTGGCAATTTTAACATACCACACATTTACAGTATTTTTCCCTCGGTTCCCAATGTAAATGGTTCATAGATTATTGTCAAATAATTACTACAGACACTTACATCCTTATTTGTGCAGAGTAATCTTAGGGACTTCATACTCCACTTCACTATCACTACATGACATTTTCACGATGTAAAACCACCAAAATATTGGCAAAAATAGAAATCACTTTGTTGTTCCACGCGGGTGTCGGTCATTTAATACTACCGTGCTGGTGTGCTACGCGGGCTATGGTTGGTTGAGTGCGAAACTGTAAACTCGGCTGGATGAATGGGAGTTGCTCATTGGCTCGCGCCTCATGGCCATGTTCGCCTTTTACTTCCCAGAGGGAGAACATGAAACCAAGAAATACATGTGAAAACCTGTTGACTGCCACCCCTCTGTTCAGTGGTTTTAAGGGTCGATATTGCTTGGCCAGTATGTGAAAATCATAGAAAATGGATTTCTCTATAATTTGCTAGGACTAACTCAAAATCGTTGATATGGCGATTTCACCCCTTTACTTCCGGACGCTGCATATATGGAATATTTGCGCTTGATGCGCTTCGGCTGCTACTGAATTGTCTCTAAAAACAAAATTCTTCCGTTAGGTCCATGGCCATTGCGGTCGCAGCCGTGTCCGCCTCTGCACAATCTCTCTGAGTCATCTCTCGTTTTGCGCAATACTGTTTCTTTGTGTCTGTAGGGTGTGCATGCACTCACGAGGGTTACATTATTGTCAGGTCATTGAATGTATAAATATAGCTTCCCATTCAACACATTCGTTACTGCAATGCGATCTGTGCTTTTCTTCTGGGGATTTTTACCCTATGTTTGATGGAGGAGAAAGTAGTGCGTCCTTGTGCATAAGAGCGCAAATCATGTGGTGTCCTCCCCTGTGCAAAGTGAGTGATAATTTGACAATCGAGTGTTCAGGTGCTTCCTTCCCTTGCTTTAAGTGTGGCCCAGAGTTTTTGGCTGAACATATGTGCTTTCCTTGCAAGGCTTGGTGTTGTTTATATCCTTGGTATGTGTGGATCCCCACTCAGTTTGTATCTTGATGTCCATGGATCCCCCCCCCCTCTGCTTGTATCTCATGCAAGGGCCGAGAATGTTCCTGAGAAACCATGTGCAAGGAGTGTGAAGACTGGCCCTTGCTGCAGTGGTCGAAGTATGAGAAACGGCGGGAGAAGAAGGCAGGTTCCATTTCCAGGAAGCCCGTGCCAAGCTGGTACCCATGCCCTCTGTCAATCCCTCTGTCATATTCCCCCATCTTCCATTAATGCCTGTGAAGGAATTGTTCAGGCCCACTACATTGTAGACTGGAAGGCAAAGAGCGGAAGACATCTTCCAGAGGCTCCTATAATGCTTGAGCCATGGGATGAAGGTTGACATTGCTGCAGAAACCTCTGATATGGGGAGACCTACCTTTGTCTGTCACCACATGGTCTCATCTAGTAAGAAAAGGGAGAGACCGGACTCGGTAGCCCACTTTTCCCCTCCATCCAAGTATCTGAGAGTGGAAGATGCCAGCGGCAAGGGACTTGTGCGACAAAGGACTTGTGATTGGTGGAGCCTCCCTCCTTTTCCATGGCCTCATCAGTAGTGGGATCTTCTTCTTCAAAGCAGCATAGGAACATAGATAGGTCTGGTACCAGTAAGGGAGAAAGATCACCAAGGGGTGGTGGAGTCAAGAGGCAGAGATAATCAGATAGGAGGAGCCGATTGCGCTACAGTCGACCCTTGCTAAGCCTGACCTCATTAACCCGGATATTGGATAAGACAGACACCGAAGAGGGTCAGCCGATTTAAAATACGTAATGTTTGACCATGATTTAAGATAGTTACTGTTCCTCTGCTCGTCATGTACCGTTTTCCTTTTATATTTACCAAAGGTAAATAAAAAAACTTTTGATTTATGTTTATTTTATATAATGCTGTTCTGTATTTATACTGTACTGGGCTGAAATGCTTTTAAATTTTAACCAATTTAACTTGCGCACGGTACGTTCCGTCATTAGGAAACGCTATTGTCTGGAAGGGTAGGAAGTATCGTAGCCAATCACTGAGCATTAACAGTTTTACCTATCTGCTGCCCGACTGGTAGCTACAGTACGATGCTTTGTATGTTTTTTAGGAAAGAAAAGACATGACAAAGGTAAACTTTACGAAGACAAAAGCCAAGTTACTGAGCAATACTTGTGTTTACATAGCAAACGACATGAGGAAGAGAGAGAATTGCCAGTTTCCTCTATGCAGCGTAATTCTAGCTGTGTTTATGTGGCACATGACACAGAGAGAGAGAGAGAGAATTGCCAGTTCACTCTATGCAGCGTAATTCTATCCTCGAGAGGTTAATTTTGTTTTAAAGGTATGTCAACGCAGCTTTAGTAAATTTATACATATATTTTGTTGCTGAAGAATCTCTAAACCAACAATTTTGCACTCAAAGTAATAAGAAGGAATTCATTCTATTCTTCATGTAACCAGTAAAATACATACACTATTAAAAACTACGTTTTGCATTCAAAATACATGTATTTCAGAAAATATGGCCGCTACAATGTTATAAGGTACATAGTGTGATGAAAGAATTTTCGGTGCGAGATGGTACTGATGGAAGTCGTCAGTTGCAAAATCTTTGTATTCAGCAAATAGTTTGATTCCTCAGCTCTCTGCGCGAGAAGCTCAGCAATATTGGCAATCAGGTGATCTCCGAAGCGTTATGTATATTCGTGAGTACGTGCGTTACTTTGATCTAGATTATGCCAAAATCTGCCCTAAAAGTGAGTTTGATCGTTCATTAACGTGATAGAACTGCAGTTGTCCAGTCATAGCTTTGGAGTGGTTCCAGGCTTTGAAAATCGGCAGATAAGGTAGAGTCTCAAATCTCTGTTTTTATGGGAGAAAATTGAACTTGTGATCTTTACCATGACTTTCTAATCATTATGAACTTGTGAACTGGTGTGGGAAATTTAATATGAATATTCATACCTCTTTTATATTGTTATTTTGTTATGTTACGTTTGCCATATCTTGGCTATGCATTTTACACTTTCCATTATTGTGTTTTGCATTTCATATATTTTTGGGAGTTTTCTATCATATTTAATTCTTTCGACAGATGTCTGTGGACTTGTGGTAGACTGTTTTTTTTTGGACATGACTTTAGTTATTGATTTGGGAGTATGTGTGATTTTGGGGATTTCCAGGCTATTAGCCATAATGAGACTTCTTTAATCAGAAGTGCTTTGCAGTTTAGAGTTTAGTTATCTGACTCGATAATTCATTTATTATGCATTTTAATCTTTGCTTTGTTTTATTCATTTCTTATTGGGTTATTTGAATAATAAACCTATTTTTGTAAGAACGATTGTGTTTCTTTAAATAATCCATTTAATTACTTGTGAGAATGAGAGAGATCGGGTGGATGAGTTTCGTAGAACGTTGAGAGAGAGAGAGAGAGAGAGAGAGAGAGAGAGAGAGAGAGAGAGAGAGAGGGGAAAAAAAAATGCGAGTGTGATCATGGGTTGAACCTTCATACGTCTTTTTCCTGAAGTAGATCGCTAGATCACGTTACGTACACTTTCAAAAAAGTGTTGATTCTGTTCCCTGTAACACATGCACTTATGTCATCGTCAGCTTCTCTGAGCAAAAGTTCCTTCTCAGACAGAATACAGCTAAAACCTGATTGGCTGGCTGGTTGTCATGGAGATCTGCTAGCCAATGACAGCCTGATAGATCAGTGCAGGGCCAGCAACATTGCGGAAATGGCTCATCACTCTATTCCTCCAAGAGAAGTCCCCAGTCCCGATCGGGACAGAGCTCCATCCTGCTTTGCTTCACCTCATTTCCAGCACTGGTCATGGGGCTAGGACGGTTCTATCCATGGTCATCATTTCTCCCAACGTAAGGTGTTACTGGACCATTCAGCAGACTGTAGCAAGGTCGAAGACAGCCCCGCCCTGGG
This sequence comes from Macrobrachium rosenbergii, assembly GCF_040412425.1. Taxonomy (NCBI): domain Eukaryota; kingdom Metazoa; phylum Arthropoda; class Malacostraca; order Decapoda; family Palaemonidae; genus Macrobrachium; species Macrobrachium rosenbergii. Next base: position 56,583,809 of record NC_089756.1, read on the forward strand.
GAACAACAAGGTCAAGACAGGGCCAGTCTCCAGCTGGAGTTCTTCTTTGTCATCCAGGACTGAAGGTAGATGTCCCAAGACCCCAGGGGAAGGGGGGAAATAAAAAATGAAGAAGACCCCTCCCTGCTAGAAGTATCGGACAAAGAGAAGGGGTTTATGGAGTTCATCCTCCAAATCAGAGGGAAGTTGAGATTCACAGAGTTGGACTACTGCACACCAGAAGAGTCTCCCTGCTTCTCGTTTTTGGAGCAGATGGCAGAGCGTCTTTCGGAAGCTAAACAGGCGGTTCATCTTCCCTGGTCCCCATTGATTCAAGACATCATGAGGAGATTGGACAGCCTAGTAGCAGGGGAATAGGGGGCCCTTAGCATCCCCAAGACTGGATAAGTTACTCCTTTCCTCCTTCCCCCACCAGGCCAAGTATTACGTTCCGGAAGACACTTTTACCGTTCCTAGGATGTTAGACTCGACCATCTGCAGACTCTCAAACAACGTACCGTTAGAACGCTTCCACTAACAAGGGCCAAAGTTTACCTGCACTGAAATGAGGACCCTAGAAGTGATGTTGAGGAGAACTTTGATAGTTGCCTCATGGTTGGATAGGTGCCAACGAGCATGACTGAGGGATATGAAAGAAGTCACCCCTCCCTCAAAGTGGCACATTATGAGGGAGTACATGGCCCCTACGGGGAAGACCCTGTCCCACATCGTCAATCAAGTGGCACATGCATGGGTCAGCATCATCCTAAGGAGAAGGGATTTGCTCCTGGCCTTGGTCCAGAAACAAATCTTGGTGAACAGTTGGCTAAGTCTCAGGAATAGCCTGCTCCTGGATTTACCCTATTACTTCCATCTGGGAGTGATGAGACAAGTAGTGGAAGAGAGAAGAGATGATGTAAAGGACTCCCTCGCCTCAGTATCACAAAAGCAAGGTGTTAGAGGGCTGTCTGCAGGATCCTTGGCTCATAGCAGACATTTGCCTCCCATAAGACGTCATTTGTCCCCCCAGTATCATCAGCAGAATTAGGCGACACTCCAAAGTAATGGGCTAGAAGAATGAGCGCAGTAATTTCAGTCCTGACTACCATTCCACCCCAGAAGATGGAACAGGAGGGGGAAGAGATGAGGTTCTAAATGAGAGTACAGAGTCCCCTCCTCCGGAGCTGCCAACAGTTGGGGGCGTTTGGGGCACAAGTGGGTCGGTATGGCAGCTGCTCGAAGCAGAGGAGTGGACAGTTTGGACCCCCAGGAAGGGATATGTACTTCCCTTCATGCAGACAAGCCTCCTGTGTTATTGTAACCTATCGAGCTCCCCTCCTACTGGAGCGACTTACTCAAGGGGAGGGCCCTGCGACAGGAAATCAGAGACATGCTGCAGAAGGAAGAGATAGAAATAGTGAATAGTGAAGAATGTCGTACTGGGCTTCTACAGTCGCCTCTTTCTGATGGGCAGTGTATGGAGGGGAACCAGTCATAAATCTGTCAGCTCTAAACCTCTTCCTACAGCACATGCCATTCAAAAGAGAAACAGCACAGTTGGTACTGGCATCGATCAGGGAAGAGGATTTTATGATCTCGATAGACCTGCAGGATGCCTACCTTCACATCCCTGATACACCCCTCCTCCAGGTAGTTTCTACGGTTTGTCTCCCAGAAAGTGACGTACCAATTCAAGACTCTCTACTTCGAACTTGCGACAGCCCTCCAGGCCTTCACTTGGGTCTTCCAGCTAGTGTCAGAATGGGCACACAGGCGAGGTATCAGACTGAGGAGGTACCTCGATGACTGACTCATCCTGGCACCCACGGCAGAGAAGGCTTTGAAGGACAGGGATTAGATCCTGGCACTGTGCGGAGATTTGGGGGTCCTGGTCAACCTTAAGAAGTCAGGCCTTGTACCAAAACAGATCATCAGATACTTGGGTATGACAATAGACACAGTGGTGGGGAAAGCTTACCCCTCCCAGGAACAGTTGGCAAACTTGATCAATGTATCCGACCCCTTCCTGTCGCACACCCTCCAACCAGTCAAGGTGGCAGTTGCTGGTAGGCCACCTGGTATTAATAGAGAAATTGGTACTCAGGGGGAGAGCAAGGGTCTGATCCCTTCAGTGGCTGATGAAAGGGAAGGAAGATTACAGTGCAGAAGTCCAATCTCATTTGTGGAATGGACAAGGTGTTGGAAGACCTGCAGTGGTGGAGAGACCTAAGGAACCACCTGCTGGGAGTGCAACTAAGTCAGCCACCTCCAGAGATGTTGTATACTCAGACGCATCCTGAAGGGGCTGGGGCACTTACCTGAATGGCATGTGTGTTTCAGGGACTTGGAGCATGGAACAACAAGGGCAACACATCAAATTCCTGGATGTGAGCTGTCTAAGTGGTGCTACAACACTTCCAGGACATGCTCCAGGACAAGGCCACAGTTTTGATGAGTGACAACACCACAGTGGTGGCATATATGAACAAACTGAACAAGCTGTCGGTAGAGATACATGAGTGGTCAGAAACCATGGGACTTCTGCTAACAGCCAGGTATATCCCCAAAAAGAAGAACATCAGTTAAGCAGGGCAGACCACATAGTAGGTACAGAATGGTCACTAGAGCAGGGCATCGCAAACAGGTTGCTGAGTCTGTGGGAGGGTCCCACATTTGACCTGTTCACCACAGCCAGGAACAACAAAGTACTGTTGTATTGTTCCCTAGTATTTGACCAAAGGGCCGTCCTGCAGGACACCTTCAGCACCCTTGTGACAACATGGACTTGTACGCCTTCCCCCCTATTCAGTCATTTGATGAAGTTCATCAACAGGCTGTTCATGTCCCAGGGGCTAAGGATGACTCTCATGGCACCAAAGTGTTCCCAAGCAGAATGGTATGCAGATCTCCTCCATCTAGTAGTCAGCATACTGAGGGAACTTCCTCTCCCTCCCAGGTTACTGAAACAAGAACACAACGGTCGGTACCATTAGGCAGTAGCCTCCTTTCAACTTCATGATTGAAGGCTGTCAGGCAACTCTTCAGAGGGAAAGGATTTTCGGAGAAAGCTGCAGCGTCATCTCCGACCCTCCTCAGACTGTCATCCTTCAGGGTATATTTAGGAAAGGGGGAAGGTCTTCCATCATTGTTACAGCTGGAGGGGTCTTAATCCACTCAAAATGACTATAAGGGAGGTATTGGATTTTCTCATCTTCCTGTGGCAGGAGAGTGACATTCTGTGACAACAATCAAGGGATACAGGGCTGCCCTTGCCCAAGTGTTCAGACCAAGAGGCATAGATCTTTCATCCTTCTGAGAACTGTCAATCATGGTGAAGCATTTGAAGCATTTCAAAAAGAGCTGTACCCCTTAAGAACTAAAACCTTGTGAGTGGAATGTGACCAAGGTCCTCACCACCCTGAGACTGCTGCCCTATGACCCCTCAAGAAGGCATCGGACCAGGATTTGCTCTCAGGAGTCTTCCTACTAGCCTCGTTGTCTTCCAAGCGAGTAGAGGAAGTTGCACACCTCCTCATATGTTGTCTCCCACACCCATGGGTGGTCGTCACTCAGTCTCACTTTTCTTCCAGAATTCGTGGCAAAAACCAGAATCCTGCCTCCCATAACCCAAATTTCAATGGCTTCTCTGTCCTCTCTTTGAAGGACTTTGTTGGGGTAAAAAAGACTGTGTCCAGTGAGGTCCTTGAGAACTTACCTCAGGCATACAACCCCTCACAGACTGGCCTATTGGAGACTTTTCATCAGCAGCGGCCGGGAAAAGAGGGAGATTTCGCTAAATACTATCTCCGTCTGGTTGAGGAAGTGATCGTCAGGGCATGCCAGACTGATCACAACAGCAACTCTCTACCAACCAGAGTGAGGGGCCCTAACATCAGGGGGATCAGACCCCCAGCAGCATTAAAGACCACTCAGTCCTCCAGGTCCTGAGAGCAGGGGTCTGGAAGAGACAATCAACCTTCACATCCTTCTGTCTCGAGGTGTAAGAGGTGTCGACTCCCTCCCAATTATCTGGGAGGGACAAACCCACCTGGCAGCCTGATGAGAGATCAACCTTCCGCCTCCAAGTGAGGCTCCATATATGAAAGCGTAGGTTTGTATTCTTGTCACAACAAATGCCAAATTTTAAAGTAATTTGTGTTTTTCCTAACATATGAACCTACGTTTTCATGTGTACAAGTTTACACTCCTCTGACCACCCTGCATAGTTTCAGTCTCTCTCCATACAGGAGTTGGAGGGTGGCTGCAGATGGGCTGGTTTACACAATGGAGTAGTCAGGTTGTGTCAGGTCACGTGTGACCATAGGCCTAATGATAGGATTTTGTTTTTAGAGAAGATTCAGTAGCAGCTTAAGAGTGCCAAGAATGAGTACTCCAAATGTGAAAGCACGGGTTCATATATTAGGAAAAATACAAATTACTTTAGAATTTGGTATTTAGGTTTCATTGGTGATTGAAATTCTCTTGGTAAAAGTATTATCACGTAGAAATACAGTTTTTTTAAAGAAGCATCTATAATTTACTGGGAACCTTGCATTCTAAAGTAGCTGTAATTTAGCGGGAATTGTATTTTCCTAAACATCGCTTCTATATGATGATACCCAAGTGCTCAAAGTGGTTTCTTTAGAGTGTCAGATACATGCGCATTTCATTTAAAAGTAAATGGTGTTTTGAAATATTCTTCATATTAACCGATCCCCTTCATATAACAAAAAGAAAAACTATAAACTTTCTGTTAAGTTCATTTTACTTCTAATTAATTGCTGATTGTCATTCTTTTTAGCTCACTGCAGAGGGAGTATGTCATATTAATGTCATATTTCCAGCATTGCATCTGCCATGAACCACCTTTTTACGAGTTTGTGCAATGCCTGTATGAGTCAAGTTTCTCTAATCGTTTAATTTACTTGCTCCATTGGTTCCTTGAACCCCTACATCACCCATCGCCAGTCATGTCGATCATCTAACGTCTTCCAGAAGTATCTAAGGATCTATTTTAAGGATGAGGTTCCTAACCCCATAACCATGCCCCTGCAGATGATCTCAGAAGATTACATGGCAGCTGCATCTGGCTTCCCATGGTGGTCACCTATTCGAATGACAACCATATCTTAAGACTTCCATAACTGCTCCCAGTTCTGATTCCGCTGCTGTTGTTGTTTTACTGTATGTACCATGCCACAGAATGGCCGGTCTTCCTTTTCTTTGACATTATTTCCCGTAGTTTTGTCATTCTCTAAACTGCTATCCAGCTTCGCCATGTTTTCTTTCACTGATTTTTCAACGAGATTATTTTCAGAAACTTCTGACAATTCTAGTTTCCTCTGAACGATGTCTGGACATCTGTTTCTGGTCTTTCACCATAACACCATTGCTTTTAGAAAGCCGGCCTTTTCTCCAACCACGATAACCCGGAGGCCTCAGTAAATCATTCAGTCGGTAGTAGCAACAAACGATGGGTGCAAAGACGGGGACGTAATCAACTCGAGGTGATGACTCGCGAACACTGGGAATTCTGCGTTCACAGCAAACAGTTGAAAGCTCCAGTCCTGCAATCTTCGAGAAGGACAACCCAGTAACCAATTCATCAAAGAGCACACGAGTCCTGGGGCGACTGTTGCTGTTCAATCTCTTGCTCTGTCTCATGCAGATGTACGTGTTGCTCATCCCTTTGAGAAGAACTTGTCCGATACTTGTTCCGGAGCCCTGTCCAAGTTATTTTTTCATTAATCAGTTCTGTAATGAACGTCTACTCTCTCTGAATTTGAGTTCGATTTCATTCTTAGAGAGTAACCGTATATATATGAATTTACTGGATCTGAGGTTCTTTAAGAAATTTATCTGAATAAAAGTAATATTTGAACATTAAGTTAATTTTTTTAGTTTTTACAAAGAACTTATCTGCAAAATACTGAGGTAACAAATGGCATTTCAGGAATTATTCTAATTTGTTCATTTTTCAGTGCATTAACATTTTCTAACATAGGAAAGAGATTTAATATCAAATTGGCCGGCTTTTCTTGACGGTTGAAACACATGTTATTGGTCTGCAACAAGTCAACAACGAGATAAATATTTTGAAAAATATGCTCACAGGTCTTTTACTTGAATGATCGATGACGATGTTTTTCCAATACAGCTATTTCCTACTTTTCAGAATTAAACTCGTTTTTCTTGTTTGGGTATGCGCAGAGTTTTATGAATATACTAGTATACATCTGTCGCCTCAAAAATAAGGGCAATATTTAAGTAATTTTGCAAATCTTACTGGCACTGAGCACAATGTGTTGCTACGTATTTTTTTTTTTAAGACTTTTGATAGTTAAATGTGCTGTTCTTTACCAGTTGACTGTGCCTTTCTAACAAAAAAAAAAAAGGTACACGTTGCGCGCTATATAATAGGGTACTGCTTATTAAAATGCAAGGTGTTTTATTGTAATGTTTAGCAAACTTGTGTGGTAAGTGAAAGAGAGAGAGAGAGAAAGAGAAAGAGAGAGAGCCACTGATCCCTCACCTCAAAACATTTATGAGGGGTTGGAATTCTCATGCATATTTTTCCTTCAAGGGGGCTTCAAAAACACATCAGATGCGCCCTTATTTAAAACCAATTACGGCTAAATATGACCCCCATCCTCTTCCCTGACTGGTATTCCAAAGGGAGACCCGTCGCTTATGCCTGGCCTGATGCCGCTCGGGAGGACCCGAATTTTTCCAAGTGGGATATCGACAGAGAAGACTCGACACCTCTTCCTACTGGATGCCCCATAGCGCCTGTGCAACACCCCGGGGGTCCCCTAACCCTCTCACTCCCCGAGGACAGGTCCTGGTGATTTCCAGGCTGATGGGAGAACTTATTTGCATCTCTTAAGATATCCTTCGCCCATTTCATTTTCCACACTGGGTTTCTCAATGGCGTCCTTGTCTTCACTGAAGAGATTGCTATAAAAAAAAGTAATTTATTTCCTCGAAAATATAAACAAATCTAATATTTCCTCCTCTTCTTGGTGTTTTAACGCCAGGAAAACACACACATAAGAAGCAAGGTCTTTTCCAGTTTTGGATGAAGTACGTGTTTGTGACCACATGTTTTGTTGCTTCGGTAACGACATCCTGAGACATCATCATCATCATCATCATCATCATCATCATCATCATCGTCGCCCCCAAAGCCGCGTGATTCAAATTCTTCCAAATATTTCTTTCTTGTGTTTTATCTTCCACAAATCTCCAGTGTCCAGTTTCCTATTTACAGTTTATCCTTGGCACTTATAAATCGGGATATTTAAAACATTTTTCCGGTACTTATTTTCTTGGCTGTCATTCATTCCTGCTGCTAATATAGTTATTGCTGTCTTTTTGAAATTTGCTAGGCATTAGAATAAAGCTGTAAGCTTTTATTTTCGGTGTTACTGGGATATTTACTCTTTGTTTTTTGTTTTTTTTTTTTAGCCATAAATAATTGACATAGATGTAATCATAGCGGCAGTAATCATGAAATTCCATATAGAACTTTTTGAGTGTGAAAAGAAAAAAAAGCTCAGTTTAGGCAATAGAAATGGTCAGATCGAGTAACGAAAAACATTTTACAAACAGAAGTGACTAAAGCCAGTAATAATTCTTTGCAAACTTTCCAAACATCCATTACATACCACATCCACGAAGAAACATTCCAATTCTTCTTTACAACTGGCTCCGTCCGGTCAATCCGTGCAGTTTCTGATGCAGATATCCGTAAGCTTTATCCAAAACGCCTGACATACTCCTGAGCATAGTGTGCTACTCTTGCTTTGGGAGAGGTGGCCACATCCCGTATTTAGATATGACAGGCAAGACGCAGGGCTACGTGATGACAAGAATGAATTAATACAGAAGTATGGATTAATACCATGCACTCAGAGTTTGATCTAGAAAGTGATTGTAAAGATGAACATTGAAATTTAAAATTACTCCTATGATTTGTAAGTTATATTTTGTTAAATAAAAAAGAAGCTGTCGTCTGCACAGCGGTAGACCTCCTAACCTGAAGAGGTCTGCCGCTTAAGTAGACGAACACTTTTTATAAATTTAGCAAAATGTACTTCAAAAGACACACTTGTGGATTTTCACTTTCAGAAAGGTTAATCGCGCACTTATGATTCCTGACGTAAGTTAACAATGTTTCGACGTATAAGCTTTTACACCAGAGGTATTCGTGTAATTGTTTTTCATCGGCATCGCTTCCAACGCCGTGTTTTTTGCTTCTATTTTGTAGTCAAGTTATAATTTGATTAATTAACTGGACTCCTCTGCTTTTGGGAATCGATCTGATATACTGCCGCTTGTACCAAACAGCTGATGTCAGTTGGAAGATTTCAGTATTATTACAAAACCCAGTTTTTAGGCCATCATGAGCTGGAGACTCCTTCGTTCTGTACTCAAACAGGGAAAGTGGCTCTCTATGAAATCACGGGGATTTGACAGGAAGACCGGAATTGAGTCTTCTTGCATTGCAGTTCCCCCGCCCTATCGACTTAGCTGTGGGAAGCTGTTGGTAAACGATTTATAAATATGATGAGAACCCTCCCAGAAATAAGAAAAGAACATGAAAATAAATTTGTAATTTTATCTAATAAACAATATAATAATTTTAGAGCAGGGAAAATAAAATAATGACTTCTCACAAACTTCTCAAAAAAAATTTAAAAGCAAATTTCCATGTCGTATAAATTAATGGACTACAAAAAGTTTCCTGCACTTTTGTTGATACCGAGGGCACTGGTAATCTGATTCCCATATCGAGCATTGACTTAAAGGAAAGTGAAGGAAAGGAGAAAGAACACGGAATTATAAGAGTTGAGCGCAGTCTCTGAGAAAACGATAAACCGACCTAGTTTCTTTATGGTTTTCTATGAGTACTTATATTTGTATTTTTAATCCGCGATAAGGTTTGATGCTAGAAAGTTATTCATTAACTTTGAAAACACCCACCACCTTCCATTACTCTCACTTTCCTTCACACATACACAAACGCACAATTAGAGAAAACTGTGTCTCTCCAGTCAGCGATTTCATTTTCGTATCTATTTGTGATAAGGGTCAGTTTCCTGTCGTCTGATATGAAGCGGAGGATGGAACTCGAGACGGAACATAGTAATTACGGGTAGTGATTCTCAGAGGTGTCGAGATACAGTCTTGCTTCTCACTTTATGTTCAGCAATCTCTCTCTCTCTCCTCTCTCTCTCTCTCTCTCTCTCTCTCTCTCTCTCTCTCTCTCTCTCTCATTTGACAGAAGCGTGTTTTAATTTCTCTTCCCCTCTTTATTTTGTTGCATTCATCCATTACTTAGTTCATTTCACTTTTATTTAATTTAGTGATGGATTTGCTGTAAAAAAAGACTAGGTATTATATAAAAACATGCTTCATTTGTGGAAAGGCCCATAGGACACAACTCAACGCTCTTACGTAACAATGGCGCTGTGGACACAGGAAAAGTCAAATTAGGGTTTGGGCCCGAAGGAAACTTCAAGAAGAGGGAGATTATTTGAGGAGGGACCATCTCCTTTCTCTTCAGGATGCAACTGTTGTTGTATTCTGAAGTGGAATGCAGATGGCCCCTTCAAAAGCTAAATAAATATAATTTTCGTGCTTTATGGGATTTACTCAGTCTTGTATACTCTGAAAATTTGTATTCTATGGTAATGACATTATCTGACCTTAAATCGGTGAATGAGAAGACACTTGGGCATTTGGGGCTGGTTGGTGGGCTACTAATTCTTAATATGAAATGCGTTTCATTCTCATTTTCTCTGTTGTCTGGTTTCATTCTGTTATACTCTTTACTCTTTATATTCAGGATATGAAGTGCATTGTGACGCCTTAATTTTTTTATATCTCTCTCTCTCTCTCTCTCTCTCTCTCTCTCTCTCTCTCTCTCTCTCTCTCTCTCTCTCTCTCTCTCTGGAAACATTTCTTAAACCAGTTAAGAGATTTTCGATAAGATTGGTAAGCAGGTAATTAACGAAAAAATATATGGGTATGTATTGCTAAAGCTTACACACACACCCTTAAAGTCATAAGATGAACAAAATGTCTTTGAGTATCTTTGAGTATTACTGTAATAAAGACAGAAAATTAAATACCTTTAAAAATTAAAGGAAGTCCCTGTTGATTAGAGGAGCATAGGATTTCCAGGAAGAGCGGGTTAATCGAGTCCTAACAACGGGATTAGTGTGGTAATGGGGCCACATCGTTAAAGAAGGATTTGGACGGTCTTCGGTGGTCCTCTCTAAGGATTTCGTGACAGACATTTCTTCCTTGAAAAGGATTATTCCTTCTGTGTACGTGTGTCGGTCTCTCCGATTTTCCTTTCCCTAGTTATAACACACATTTCGACTAGCCAAGGTAAAAATTGAATATAACAAAAAAAAAAAAAAAACATAGATTTTAAAGGATTCAGATAAGAAGCCCAGTCTCTCTCTCTCTCTCTCTCTCTCTCTCTCTCTCTCTCTCTCTCTCTCTCTCTCTATACCAATAAGTTCCCACCTCGATCATTGATATGTATTGTATATGTGTCTGCTCATTTCCGCTGCATTCCACATTCCGTTTCCCCTCCTGGTGAGGGGGGGGGATAGCTTGCTATTCCCGCAGAAGGCCAGAAGAAGTCTGCTGAAACCCTTTTTTCTTCAAACAAGTGAGGGATCGGCATATCATGATCTCTTCACATCAGGTAATTATTAGTCACGAGGTCAGATAATAAGCAAATCCGTGTCTCGTTTCTTGCCTTGTGTTAGGTTTTTCAGAGTACGTCGCATTCATTTTTCCCGCGACTCTTCCGTGGAAATTCATTTATTCATCCCAGATCTGAACCCGGATAAAAGAGGACGGTTGAGCGCCCGGTTAAGCCCTGCCTTCCGTCTGAACTGTAGGGTTTAGTACTGTGTAAGAGCGACAGTTGGTTGTTATAAAAGACCCACAGCCGTCGCTTTAACGCTCATTCTATTGCAGGTCTCTTAATCAGAGAAGTTCCAACTGAATGAATCAGTCGTAATGAATGACGGCAAATCTGGGTTTGATAAAATCGAGTTAATATCCCCGATCTGTAGAAAAGCAAATTAAAAATGACAAGAGTATATTAAACACCTTGTCAATTATAGTGCCACAAAGGAGTGTTCTAAGACCGCGTTTTAACTTATACACCATCGAATTATTACGTATTAAGAAATAGCATGAAGCAAATAGGAGTTCTCTCTAGATGATTATACTTCCATTTGGTTATAGACAGTGCTAAATATAATTATGCCCAAAGGAAAGAACGTCATAATGTATGAAAAAGGTTGGATGGGCATAAAAGAATCGGAAGTTAGTTATCAAAACAATGAAAATAAAATTCAGACGTCAAAAAAGTGAAAAACGCTAAGAGTGTTAGTTGAGGAACACTTTAGAATGATGGCAAATATAGTGCAAAAAAGATAGGATCATCTGCGAAATGTACCTTTCATAAAGCAGTATTTGAATATGACAACTTTAAAAAGTACTGAAAATATAATCGCAAGAAATGGTTACAGTAACTGCCTCTGTAATAGTCTACCAAATCACTTGATGAAGAAGCTGCAAGGTTTGAGTATTAAGGCACTCAAAATAATTAATACATAAATCTCTGCGTGATAGGGTCACGCCCCTCCTGATTAAGCTTCATTGGCTAATTTTTAAAGTAAGAATTAACTATAAAATATATATGTTGGCGTACATCTCGATAAATACATGTTTCCGAAGTATTGAAGAGCCCTCTTAAAGCATTATTATTATTATTATTATTATTATTATTATTATTATTATTATTATTATTATTATTACAAAATAAGGAAAGCAGTACAATATGGGAAAAATAGAGAGGTAAAGAGCTGTGTCGAGAAATAATAGAAGTAAGATCAAACAAATCGTGAAATGAGACTTATGAGATCCTGCAGAACAAATGAGCATTTGCACCTATTTGACTTAATAAAGTTCCAACAGTTCAACTACATTACTGGGAGATCATTCAATCATTTGGTCACAGCTGGAACTTGTGTAACGAGCGCAAAAGCATTGTACATTACAGGAACCAAGTTGCGACGCTGGCAGAAAAAGAACTTGAGCGCGACGCATCCAAGTTATTCATATATCGTTCAAGGAATGAAAAAAAATTCTGATGAGAGCCTACAACAAAGCCTTCAATAATTAACACTAATGATAAAGGAAGCTAGACGAATGAAGTCTGTCACAGCCGATATTGGGAAGGAGTATAGGCTGGGAACCTTAACCCGGTATGGTAGCTCATAATGGGAAGGGTCTCAGGTCTGGTGTGAAAAGGTGTGTAGATAATAAGTTATATTATCAGATTTCGTTTATCATGTTTATTTGTCATATTATTATGATGTTTCACCTATGGTTTTTCCTGTCCTGTTTCCTTTTTCCCTTTTTTATATTTCATGAATCTTGTCTTCTTTATCATGTTCTCATTATATTGCCTTTATCATGCTTTCATCATGTTTCTGTTTTCTCGCCATTAACACTAACGTTTTCTTTTCATGTCCCATTGTTTCCTCTTTTCTTTTTGTTTCCTTTGTTTCCCCTTCTTCGTGTTTCCTTCATGTTTATTTCTTATCTCCTCACTTTGTCCTTTTCGTTTTCCTTAAGTGTGTAATTTTCATTAGTGATTTGTTTTCTCTTCCAATATGTTTTTTTTATTTCCCATTATATTTCATGTTCATTTACAATGTTGGTTTTTTATGTTCCAGATTTTTATGTGGAAATGACTCCTTTTTTTATATATTCCTACTCTGCTTCTGCTTTTATAGTTTCATCATATTTTTATGTATTCATCTTGCTTCCCTTTTTTTACATTCCGATGTTTCTTTTTGTTTTGTTTAATTTACGTGTTTCCATTTCCATCATGCTTTCATGCTCTACCTCTTTTTTTCACATTTGCACCAAGTTTCCTGTGCCATTCCTTTTCCTTTTTTCATGTTCCCATCTCATTTCAATGTTCGTGTTCCCCCATGTTTTGTCGTGTTTCTTGTTTTCTTATTCCCTTCTTCTGTTCATATGGTATTACCTTTTTCATGTCCCATCAAGGGTTGTTTAATGTTACAGTTATGTTTCCCTTTCCCTTTGCCCATGGATGGATCTCCGATGACCAAGCAGGTCCAATTAGCGTAATCCAGGGAATCTGTTTGTGTGTATTGTAAGTGCTTGCATGTTTTTGTCCTTTCGCCTCGTCCAATAGGATTTGGAGGATCAAAGGGGGAGGCATAATAAATCCACAAAGGACTCCCCTTGCCAGAACCCTTTTCTAGATTATGTTCTTCAAAGAGAGGGGAGAATAAAGGGTGGTTCCGATAGGAAGTGAACGGGTGTGATAATCACTCGGAGGAAATAGTGCAAGGACTGCAGCTGTAAAATCCAGGTGTTTTGGTTGTAAAAGAATTGATTACTGTAGTACAAGATCTGCAAGGCCCGCACTTTAAGTGTTTCATAGGTATGGCGAGAGCAGGCTGGAACTATAGTTATAGTACCTTGTAAAATAAAAAATAAAAAAATCAGTAGTATACCTTATGAGAACGATATGAGGGACGACTGTCAATAAATGTCAGGGAGTAAAATACTCGTCATACGGCAGGTATTTATTTGAACGGATGACCTCTAGCGAACGTTAATCTTTGTTGATACTTGAACTTCCATGTCCGGTTCTTAGATTTGCAAGAGGCCTCAGTGGTCTTCAATAAGTGGACGTACTGTAGTTCAAATTGCGACCCGAAAATCGTACAGAGTGGATAGTGGTGAGACATTAAAAAGTCGAAGTGAAATTATATGTGGGCAATTAGACGTGTCAACAACTCGGATCCGTGGCCCACAGAAGGGACTAAAGGTTAATTATAGCCGGTCAAAATTCAAGAAGAGAGGACCAAAGTCCTTTATGCGATACGAGTATGTGTTAGAGGGTCATACGTCAATGGCTGTGGCATGTGGAGAGAACCATAATGCATTAATCAGGGACTGCAAGGCACTGAGAGAAGACCATAGTTAGCGAAGAAATATCAGAAAAATTACGATAAATAGCTCGTGTTATGCCATATAACAGTCGATAGAAGAGGATTGCAAATGCATTTTGAAAATGTATTTTAAAGCTTCCAAATGCTAGTTGCAACTCATTTCTTCCTTGGTTTTGTAACCAGTTGGAAAAATTAATTTTGTAGGGTATAAATTTTAGGTGCTATGGTAGATCCTGTTAGGACAAAAGCCATGAAGCTAGTAAATAGAGAGCCACCTGAAAATGGGGTTAAATAACAGCCGTAGGCGCTACCAGTAGTAGGTATAAAATGCTTCTTAAAGGATTCTCTTTCACTAAATTACAACCTACTACACAAAGGTTACTTTTCTGTTAAATTATGCAACAATACTGAGAGACAGCCAGGATGTTTTTTATAGATTTTTATTAATATCAGCTGCAAATACCAGAGATTCCTTGTTACGGCCAGATGCATAAAATGTGAAATATTGTTCAAAGTGTGGGTTGTATGCAGTCATTTTTTAGTCCTGAGTTTAAAATACTACAAGAGAGGTAAATAGGTTTTTCTTCATTAATCACCTCTATGATCATTGTCATTGTGTTTCCTTCGAAATAGTCTCAACCTGTCATTTATGTATGGGACAATTTTCTCTCTCTCTCCCTCTCTCTCTCTCTCTCTCTCTCTCTCTCTCTCTCTCTCTCTCTCTCTCTCTGTATTTTGTTGTATTGTATTATTTTGTGATAGCAGAAAACGAAAATACATATCTAAAGATTGTATTATTTATTGAAATACATTCTCTCTCTCTCTCTCTCTCTCTCTCTCTCTCTCTCTCTCTCTCTCTCTCTCTCTCTCTCTCTCTCTCTCTCATTCCTCCAGCCTCTCCACCCATTCCTTGCTAACTTTTCATTTGTAATGTTCTCATTTTTCAGCGTATTTGACCTTCACTTTTTCTGCCATGTTCTCTCATCGTTCCACATTTGATTCCAATAAGAGACCCAATTCTGTTATTGCCTCCGTTAACGGCCCGTTACGGCCTCACCCTTAGAACTGGTCCTGTTGGATGTGATAAGACGTCATTTCGATGAGGGCACTTCATCCTGTGTTATTTAAAGCGTCACGAAAACTTCGTTTCAAGATGAACATATCGTCCCCCTCTCTCTCTCTCTCTCTCTCTCTCTCTCTCTCTCTCTCTCTCTCTCTCTTATTTACCTATTCTGTCTAAAGTCTGTCAGTCAAATCCTAAAATTACAAAACTAAAATTTATTAAGCAAGTTTAACAACGAATCGTGTAAAATTAAATTATGGAAGGTGGATATAAAACCCATTAAGCATTACTCTGAGGCAAAGTAAATAATTGAATGTCAAATATGATTCGAGGGGATTAATTCCTGTCCCCTCCACCGAGTCTCTAAACCAACACCCCTCTCCCCTTTCACTGAAGTCTTACACATAACTTTCAAAGTCATTTCTGTCATTGGTTCCATTTTAAACGACCACTTCCCACATCGGCCATTTTATATGCTCGCTCATACAGGAGGATGTCTTCCCCAAGTAATCATGGGTCCATTGAAACATTCCTGGCAAGGAACAGAACCATCTCTATTACAATCCAGTTTACAAACGCACCAAAACACGTGAGATAAATGTTAAATAATGACAAAAAGAACATTCACTAAATAATCAGTTTCGTAAAGGTTAGTAATTTTTCTAAGTCTCGACTTACTCTTAAATGAATGGGAATCTCGGTTCCCAGTGTGCTCAACACGACCTCTTAGTTTGGGTTATCACCAAAGAGTAAGTAATCTATCACAAGCCCCTTCTTACTTAGCGATTTTGTAACGCACAAATGGATTCACATCTCCATTTAACGCACCCCAATATCTGATTATAACCAGACCAAAAAGTTCCTTGCTATAATAATGGAAATTTCCGTCACTGACACATGACGCTGTATCCGAGCGCCCTACGAACAATGTTCAGGTCACTGATCAATCATTTGCCGGCTCCCACAGGTGATTAAAAACGCTGAATAAACACTCAAGACCCATCCTCCACCTGTAAGATCGCTGAACATAGCAAGCGTTTGTATGTTACAAATACCTTCATATATATTTAACAGGAGCTCGGTCCACCTCGACACGGGCCACACTTATTCACTTCCACGGTTCAGACTCATGACTAACAGCCATACAGACTTGTGGAGCTTCTTCTCCTTGACACAGCAAAGTTTTTTGCATTTAAAAACAGCAGCCATCACCATAATTGTAATAATTATAAATAAAGGCCCAATGACACAATGTCAACACTAATAAGCTCTCCATGAATAGGTCAGCACAGTTTATGTATTCCATTTGTTGTAATGCTGGCAACGTTGAAATCGCCATCATAGCCCATAATTCTACAACCCCGTGCTGATTATGCACGTGCTTCACAAAGATCCTCGCTGACGAGTTGTAGATCCTCTGGCGCATCTCAACAACTTCGCAGCTACAGTACTACCGTGGCCGCTCCATCCAAGTTGTGAACCGCTCTAGAAAAAACTAAGGCGACGTGTCGTGGCACGGCTTCATCGGTCTGCATCCTCGATAAAAACTGCTGGAGACATTTCTAGTGGCGCACCCAATAGGGTTTGGGGAATGGTCTATAGGAACAGTTCGTCGGAGTCACTTCTTGGGTCAATCAAAATTTCATAACCCCTGAAACTATATTCCTCAAAACGAACGGTCAGTTATCCCAAACATACCTGTAATGGACTAATGTACACCTGTCCTTATAAGCAGTAGCTACCGACTGAAACTTATCCCCTGTTATATACATAGTGTCTAGTCCCTCTAACATCACTACCCCATTATTATATGTACAGTATATTAGGAAAAGGTCGTATAGTATAACTACGAAATGATTCCTTGTCACTCATCGGAATCCCTATAATTAACCCTCTGGCAGACAAATATATCTTCGTCAATCCAAAATACCTATATAAATCATTACTAATGAAAACTATATTGGACTCCCATTTATAAGCCCCATTCATCAAGGCTGATTCTAACACCCACCCCCCGCCAAAATTTCACTAAAAATAACGCCCCTGTAAAACCGCCATCACCGTTTGCACCTATGATTTAATCTCATCTAACAAAGAGTTGGTCTCCTTTCCAATTTTAAAAAACAATTGTCCTCTCTAAGTCATCCCTAAACCCCTCAATAGTAAATTGAAACAATATTATTGTAGCCTTCCTCAAAATGCCCACGCAATTCTACGGTGCCACTACATAACTTTTAACTTCCAAAAATACAAATTATACCAACAGGTCCCCGCCAAAAAAGATGCAAAAGGAAACCCGAAATGAAGCAAATAAAAAAAACAAGTAATGCAAATGACCCGAATTAGACACAACTTCCGTGTTAAAAACAACTGACACATTACGCTAAATCCAGGAAAGCAAGAAAAAAATAACAATTTAACCCCAACGAAACAATAACGAGAAAAAAAAAACATAATAAACGCCCCCTAAAAAAAAAACTTCCACCCATTATTAAGTTGTTCTTTTGATCTTAGATATGTGTGTTAATTTAGTCATCCCGTATCTTCATCCAGAACAAAAAAACCTATTCCCTCTTGTCTCTTCCATAACCCGAAACGGACCTTCAAATTTGGGACCTAATTTATAATTTGATTCATTTCTGGCATTATACCCATGACTTCCGCAAGTCACTCTAGCGTTATATTCACAAATTCTCTCCCATTATCAGTAATAAGAACCTCAAGAACCCCATATCTACAAATATACCTATTGAAAAATGTCACTGCAACCTCATCCGCCATCTTATTCATTAAAGGAAAATTTTCCACGAATCTCGTTAATTCATCTATGATCACCAAAAAATGCTATAGCCATAACCTGATTCGCAAAAGTTGGTCAAAAGGTCCATGTGAACCCTTTGAAATGGCCTACGACGGATAAGAAAGGACCCCAATTTACACGACGCAACCTTCGTCGGTTTATACGAATTACGCACAGAACACCCCTTTACAAGATTCTCCACTGAAGAAAACATAGTTCTCCAGAAAAATTGATTACGTACTTTCTGGTACGTCTTCTCAACTCCTTTGGGAGTATTAAAGTAGTTTAACCAGACCACTGAGCTGACTTTCAGCTCTTATAGGGCTGGCCCGAAGGATTAGGAGAAAATGCCACATAGGCTCACGTTCTCATACTGTAACACATACACACAATAAATACATTTACTCATGCTTCCACACTAAAAAGGTATATTAAAATTCATAATAATATTTTAAAAAAATTTTTAATTTAAATTCGACAAATGCCATGTTTTCGTGCTTTTATTATTTACTTATTTTTATATTTATCTATCAAACCACAGTCCCTCATGAGCAACAAAATCGGAACCACTGAAAATGTACAAGATTGTGACAAAATTTCATTTATTGATTTATTCCCAAAAGTTGACAGTCTGACCGTTATTATCACCTTGCACTCTGAGCACTCGGGAGCCGGGCCACGTGGGCTGCTCATTAGGTGCCCATGTACCAGACGAGTATGGCCTATTCTGAGGCGTGTTAAAATTATATACTTGTGCGTCTCTCTCTCTCTCTCTCTCTCTCTCTCTCTCTCTCTCTCTCTCTCTCTCTCTCTCTCTCTCTGTGATATGATGAACGCCTTTTTTTTAACATTAGGTTTTATTTGTTTCAGTTTATTACTTTCAGGTTCTTCATTCCATATATATTGCCATTTATTTATGATACCCATTTTTATGTGTGTTACATAATCAGTAACAGGGATATTCATATTTGATCATGTCATGTGGGTTGCTCCTTTGGCTGCTTTGTCTGCATTATTATATAAGTTTTGGAGAAATAATTTAATTTGTTGTACTATATTATTTTTTTATTTGTAACTCTGAATAGCTTCTATAGCGCTTCTCGAGTCACTAAAAATCACAAAATTATTGGTTGCTGTTTCTTTTATTATTTTTATAGATGATGCAATTCCACACAATTCTGATGTGAATGCTGAAGCATTATTAGGAAGAAGGAACTGACAAGTCCTGTCCCGGGACACTGCAGCATATCCCACTCCGTGTTCTGATTTAGATCCATCTGTATATATTGCGTAATATGGACCTTTTCGGCTTATATGCTCTATTGTATGTTGTCTATGGCGTTCTGGTGTGTATGAGTAACTTTTTGATAAATACTTGAGGTGTGTACAAATTCTCATTTTATTCATTGTCCAGGGTGGAGGTGATTTTACTATTAAAAGCACTTATATATTTATATTCGGCAACTTAAACAGTCTTCTAGCTGTAATTGGGAAAGGTGGTGGTTGGTTATTTATGAATACATCTCTTAATTAAAGTAATTTTTTGGTTGGAGAATCACTTGTCTGGCACTACAATCTGTGTAGTATCACCTTCATCCTCACTACTCCTCAACTTGTATTTGATTTTCCTCACTAACAAATTACCCTCTAACTCCAGACCTGCGTAAGGCAACTTATAACCCTTTTCCACTAATTCACCTCTTAAGAAACGCCTTTGCGTCTGCTAAAACCTCATCTTCATGTTGCTTTTTCTCCTCTAAACTAATATCCCAATGTACACACTCACCAGTTACGGCACACACGTGGTCACCCTCCGTGTTCACAAAATTCCTACTAAGGGCATCTGCTACCTCATTATGTTTGCTTTCAATATACTTCAGCGTAGCATCAAAATCCCTAACCGTCAAAAACCACCTAGCCCGCTTAGGAGAAAGATCTGGCTTATTAAAAAGATCCAACAATGGCTTATGATCCGTAAGAACTTCCACTTTATTCCCCATCAACAACATCTTAAAATGAACCGTAGTAGACACCACAGCAAATGCTTCCCTATCCAAGGTAGCCATTAACCTTTCATTGCTTCCCCGTGTTTTAAACTTTCTGCTGTAAAAAGCAATTGGATGCAATTTACCCTCAAATTTCTGCATTTAGCAAGCACCTGCCCCATCTTGACTAGCATCTGTCACTAATGCGAAAGGCAAATAGAAATCCGGAAACTTTAAAACTGGAGGACTCATCAAAGCCTCTTTAACTTTCTGAAAGGCTGTCTGCTGAGCCTCTCCCCATGAAAACTCTACATCATCTCTCAATACATCTGTCAAAGGTGCTGACAACGTAGAAAGTCCTTTCACAAACCGACGGAAAAAATCCCGCCATTCCCATGAACGAGACGATCTGTTTCTTATTCCTAGGTGTTGGAGAATCCGCGACAGCCCTGACTTTCTCGTCATCACTCCAGCACCTTCTTTCGAAAAGACATGTCCTAAATATAGAACCTGTCTCTTCAAAAAATCACACTTGACTAGTTTAACTTTCAGACCTGCCATTCTAAGCGTCCCAAGGACTCCCCTAAGCACTTCTAACTGTTCCTGTATGAAATCTGTAGCAATCAAAATATCGCCCATATAGACGAATACTTTTTTCCCCAACAACCCGTGCAAGACAGTATTCACTAGCCTCGTAAATGTCATAGGACTACCAGACAAACCAAAAGGCATTCGTATAAATTCATAATGTCCCTTAGGGACGGAGAATGCAGTAAGTTTCCTACCCTCTTCACTTATTGGTACTTGCAAAAACCCTTGCGTAGGATCAGTTGAAGAATGAATAGTCCTACCCCCAATCTCCTCAAATAAATCTGGCAGACACGCCACCGGATACCTATCAGGAATGGTTTTCTCATTTAATTTCTTATAATCCACACATACACGGATTGAACCATCCTTTCTGGTACCGCCAACAACGGGAAATTAAACGGTGACGAGCTAGGCCTAATTATACCTTCCTCCTCCCGCTTGTTAACCTCTCGCTCCACCTGCTCCCTAATCTTAAAAGGTGTCTTATATGACGGGACAAAAATGGGTTTAGTCCCTTCCTCCAGCTGCACCTGATGCTCTTACACATCTGTTATCCCCAATTTATCCCCTTTCAGGGCAATAACATCTGCATATTCAGCTAACACCTTACCTAACCCCTCTGTATATTCTGTATAGATTGCTTCACCTAAATGATTCCTATAAATCTCCCTTCTAACCTCCATTTCAGCTTCTGAAAATCCATTGTGCTCCTCTAATAATGTCACTGATTCAGTATCATCACTCCATTCCTCCAAATCTACAATACAGGCATTCCTCTGATATCTTCTAACTGAATTATTGCAGTGTAACAATTCCACCCCTGTAACTCCATTATTCGACACCTTATTTACTGAAAATGTACTCACCACACCTTTCTTTCTCACTATCTTCCATCACACACCTGTTTATTCACCTTTATGTCTCTCACCTTCACTTTTCCCATAGCATCCATACTTGGTTCTAAAATTACATCCTCCAACAAGATACCTTTATATATCCTCTTGCCCTCACCGTTAGGGTCACTATCCCCCTGTGATTGATTATCCCCCACAATTTCCTCATTATTTCCACTTACAGATATATTTCCCTCTATATCAACACCCACATATGGAACCCCTCCTTATCAACACCCACATATGGAATAAAAGCTCCAGTTTCACCAAAAGTTATACCGCATTTACCATGTATATAGAAATACCAACCCTCTTACACGTCGGATGCCCCAGTAAAACCCTATTACCCATATTAACACCTCTCACCAACAAAACTGGTTCCCTTATTAACTGGTCCCCCAGCGAAAAACAGATATCCGCCTCACCTACAACATCCAGTTTATGAGCCTGAACATCACACACTTTCCCCTCTGAATGCCTTAACCGATACTGGGAAAACAACGACTGATAAAAATCATAGTCCACCAAACTGACTGAAGCACCCGTTCTACAAAATCAAAATACTAGACCCAGATACGGCTCCCTTCACCACAGGCTTCGGTTCTCGTTCATCTCCCAAAAGCCCTATATGACATGAACAGTTTACCTTTCTCCTTTTGCTGCTCGGCCCTCCAAAAATCCTGTCTATCCCTAGACTTCCTGTGATCTCCCTCCTGAGGAGCTTTCTTATAGCTACCACCAAAATTCTGAGGTATTGGCCTAACATTTCTTCTTTTGAGTGACGAACAAAACTTCCAATTGTGTGTAGCATTCTTACACATGACACAATACTTAAGATGTCAATGTTTCTTCGTGTAGCCTTGCTTGTTGCAATTAAAGCAACGAAACTGTGGTGCTTGGTTCGTAGATTTCCTATCATTTTCCACCTTCGCACAGACACCACCAGAAGCAAATCCTAAATCTCCCTGTGGAAAGTTCCGTTGACCACCCCCTGTGGTTTTCGGCCCCCCATTGAAAAATATGCCATCTATCGTCGGACATTTCTACATATGCTTACGAATCTGGGCAAAAATGAATGCCTCATTAGACGTAGGCGCTACCCGACTGTCAAAACTACTCATTACTACGTCAGGGACATCATTCAAGAGCCATGAAAAATGCGACAACTTCTGAAAATTCTCTAAAAAGATAGAATTTCCACGTGCTCAACTCGAACTTCCTAATTTCCCTACAAAGTCCCCTACAGTATCAAATAATTGTGAGCTGTTCCACGTTCTCCATGGAATGATTACTGAGAAAGTAATAATGTACTTAATCTTTCATCTAAAATCCTCATCAACAAGTTCAAACATTCCAATCCCAAACTACCTTACTTATACGGAGTAGTAAAGACCCACAAAGGTGGTTATCCCATGCGACCAAATTATCAGCACAATAAGAAGTATACAATAATCGCTCTAAATCTCTCGTAAATTTGTTAAAACTGCTTGTAGCAACCATATCTAACTCCCACATTACTAATTCAGTTGAATTTGTAAATGTAGTTCAGAATGTACAAGTTAACCAAAATTGTCATTTAATTAGTTTTGATGTACAAAGTTTATTCACTTGTGTACCAGTTTTAAATCTGCTCGAGTTCTATGAAACTCAAATTGCCAATATTGCCAGATGATGTTACTGGGTTAGATACGAAGATGATACTTTTACAGTTTGGAGTGTAAACCACGACATTGATAAATTTCTATCTGATCTTAACTCATTAGTACCATCAGTAAAATTCACTATGGAGAAAGAAACAAATAACTCCATAAACTTCTTAGATGCTAATGCAGTAAGAACAGATAATGGCCTGAAATTCAAAATTCACAGAAAAGCTACAAATAACTTAATGATCAATGCAAAATCGACTCATACACTTAATGTTAAGTACATGGCATTGAGATCTCATTTTCCAAGAGTACTTAGACTAGTTAGGCCTGAGTATTTAGACGAAGAGCATAATAATATTACCAGAATTGGCATAAAAACCATGTCTCAATCAGGGAAATAGAAGAATGTTTTTTCCTAGCTAAACAAACGTATTATAGAACAAACACCGAAAAGGAAATATGATATGAGTAATACTTTGGTTATCCCTTTCCACCCTTCATTCAGTGATATTGTTTATCCTTTAGGAATGTTAAACTTTAAAGTAGTATTTTCTTACTGCAACGCAATAGGAAAGACAGTCATTTGCAACAGCCCAAACAAGAAGAAGTTGTGGTTTACAAAGTACCTTGTGAATGTGGCAAATTCCTAACATCGATATTGTGTAAAAACAAATTCTCCAAACAGTGCTGTTGATTTACATGTGCAAAACTAGGGCTGTCCTATTCTTTGGAACAAAACAGAAATATTATTCAAAGAAAAAGATATGATGACAACAAATTTGTTAGACAGTTTGCATAAGTTTTAGCAAACAAAAAACTTCAGTATTAGTCAGGGCATATATAAATTAGACCCTTTATTCCTTCACATTGTTTCCTAACAGTACAAATTCAGAGAAAGGTTTTAAATAACCTATTACCAAATCGTTGAATAGTTCTCTCTTTTAACTTTTTCTGAATTGCTAATTCTTGACCATTTTAACTTTGACAACTGTTCTTTTAATTTCTTTTCTATTGAGAAAAAATGTTTGTGATTTTTATATATGTTCTTATTCTGTTTTGTTATAATAAAGCTCTTGAAGAACCCTTGTGGAAGGCGAAATTATCGAGTTTTTAGGGTATTTTATTTTCTTTTCTCCTGTGGACTATACTGGCATCTCTCATCTTCGTGATATGAAGATTATACTATATATATATATATATATATATATATATATATATATATATATATATATATATATATATGTATATATATATAATATACATATAATATACATATTGTGTGTGTGTATATATATATATATGTTATATATATATATATATATATATATATATATGTATTTTTCATAGGATACCTCCAAGAGGTAACCCTCTGGTTTACGGCAGGTCGTTTTGAAATTAGATTTCTTCCCTCATTCCTATATCTGTCCTGGCTATACTTTCACAGTAGAGTAACTACTGGGTATCTAGTCCACTGCTTAGGTCAACAGAGGCACGATGGGTTTTCATGGAACGTGCCCGGATCGATTTTTCATTGAACCCGGTTCATTTACTGGTGAGGCAAGCGTCCTAAACAACGGGCACCCAGCGTGGGTCCAGCAACCACATTCCTAAAGATGCGCTTAGAAATTGAAAGAATATACCCTTCCATATATATACATATATAAATATATATTTTTTCTCTAAGTATTCCAAATACCTAGTTATTACACTTACCAATCATAGAATTCAAAACTTAGCTCACTTACAGCCAGATACTTGAACGCTTTTAACAAAAAAATACGAATGAATACTCTAAAGGCAACAGTGATCCTTAAAAAAATGATCAGCAATGTGAGTTATCAAAATATAATCAAGTTTATCAAAACGATGTGAGGTATCAGTTTATACTAAAGTTTATCAAAGGGCATCTTTCCATTAAGCACTGAATAGTTGTAATTATCTCTTTTCGAATTGAGGCACTTCAACAAGAACTGAGGGAACAAAATTTATATTGCTATGCTTTATTCACAAAGTTAATCCTACCATTGGTGGTCAATAAATGAAACACTACTGAAAAAATTTTAAATACAAAAATTTATTTTTAATAAATCAAAATTCACAACTACTTTTGACTGAAATCACTAATATTTGGAAACAGTCTTAATTAATCCTTGAAATAAAAAAAAAGAGTTAAACCATTAAAAAACACAAAGATGTGAAAGAAAACTAAGTAAATAATTTGAAAACAGCAAAACTGAAAAATGTAAAACATAAATTCACTAAAGTATCTTATCAGAAATCTCAACTTAATTGACTGGTCTACCAAATTCAAATTCTCACGAAAGATAAATTCATCTAAACACTAATTAATAAATTAGTTTAAACAACATTCAAGAAAAAGTCAATTCACTTTGAATAACACATCCGAAATTCCAAATGCGTTTCAACCATGGTTCAGCTGTAGTTGTTTTACACAAAATACACACCTTCACAATTCACGTCGAGGCGCCATTACAATCTTTCACAAACAACAATGTGTATTAGAATTCACAAGCTGAGATTAGTATTAGTGACCACAGTCAAGTATTTTACAATACTTAATGTTTCACAACTTGAAGAGAGAGAGAGGGTATCTAACACAACAAAGGTCTAGTCTCTCAGTGACAATTTTTTCTGCAACGGTCAAAAGCAAAACCATAAAGAAGGTTCTAGACTTCCGGTCGTACTGGACGCGATCAGAATTGGCAGATGCAATTCAAACATAACATGTTGCAATCATTCAACTCGTGACTTTAAGACAGAATGGATGGAACAAAGTTTCCAGATCGGGACACGTCTATAAAAAGGCTATTGCAATACAGCACGTTGTTTCCTCTCTCTCTGAGCGCAATCTTGCCCTCTTCCAACAAGAAAATGCTTGCATGACCAAGCCCCGAACCTCGTGACTCGCCTGTCAACGTGACCAAATCTCCAAACAGTTGAGCAGATCTGTACATGTTCAGGATGACGCAAGACTATGGGATCATGTGATAAACGCCCCAAACAAAGCCCCCATAATCTCATGATTAAAAAAAACACTTGAAGCACCTCATGATTGCTAGAATGACGTAATCTTAAAGTAGAATCTTCTAGAACTTGCTATTAATTCTTGTGAGATCTAACATTACAAATTATATATTTCAGTAATTATTATTATCACACAGAGTATTTCTTGTACATCACTATTACATACATCACCTCTTGTATATACATTTAAAAAATCATACTACAAACAGGAAAAGCATTTTGCATCTTCACAAACGGAAATTACAAGAACCCATTTTATACATAAATCAGGGAACTTCTTAAGAATATATATATATATATATATATATATATATATATATATATATATATATATATATATACATACATACATACATACATACATACATACATACACACATACCACTTATACCAAGGGCAAAAGATATGATAATCAGCAATTTAGTAAAGTTGTTCTTTTGCATGGCAACTGTAATAATGGTTTCATAAAAAATAAAGTAGCAGGCTTTTCTTTTGAGAGCCTAGTGAGCACCTTCCGATTCCTTTATTACGAATAAAATAAAAATCCTTAATTCTTCATAAAAAAGACAAAAGGCATCGATTTTAAAATGTGAGAAACATAATTACTAATGGTCCATGAATGACGAAATATGGTCTTTTCATGCTGATCAGTACTTCTGTTGGTAATCACTTGTAGGTACTTGGCAGTGATTTGCCACTTGACACTAGATTCTTGATCAGTGACGAGGAATGTTGGGTCTGATCATTACTTGGGTGGATGACCACTAGTGATTGTCAAACTTTGACACAATATTGCAATTTCCCGTGACCATGGCTGAAACTTTCGACAGACTTTAGAAATCCTGCGGGAACGCCTAAGGATACCGCGAGGTCTGCAAAACCAAATTATTGGGTGGTGGTCGTCTTCACAGTACCAATATCTCATGAAGGCTTTCATAGTTTTTGTTTAGGAAGACCTTTATGGTCAAAGACATGTAAATGCTTAGTGGTTTGTATGGACTGTCATGATGAAACTGGGATACAATTTTATCGATGATTTTTCTTCTACTACAAACAGTATTTCAGAGGAGAGCAATTATTTATTTCCTCGATGGTCGTACTTCCTCTGACGCAGGAAATAGTACCAAATAAACTGTTTGATAAATCCAGACATGAAGAAAACAACAAAATGCCTTTCACTGGTCTTGGTCTGGAATTGTTTCCTCCGAAAGAAGCGAACACAGAGAGCTGACAAGGAAGAGAGAGAAAAAAAACAGGGAGGTTAGTGATTACTGTACGTCGAAGGGATTTGTGTCTTGTTGGGGAGAGGGAAGATACACAACGGCTGATGGAAGAGAGAGGCGCGACCTTCTCAAAGTCACGTCTGGAGGAGGGAGACTACTCCTAGGATCTTCAGACAAGAAGACACACATACAAATATAGGAAAAGATGGCGAAGTTGGCTCTTTGCATAAGCGGTCTCGGGGCGAAAAAGGGTTGAAAGGAAACGAAAAGGGGTTGAGTAGTTTTCTTGTACTTATGTATCACTTACACTTGAGTGCTTACATGGACATTATTAATTAAATTTTTTTAGGAGGTAGATGAGATTTGTAAAGAACCAATTTTGTGTAATCCACTTCGATCAATAAATGTAATTTCCAGTGGTTAATAATTAGCTCCCTTCCGTCAGAATCAAAGGTTGTATCATTTTCCCTCCGTTTTTCCGTCTGTCTCTCTCTCTCTCTCTCTCAGTGTGTGTGTGTGTGTGTCACACTTTCCTTATCATACAAAGATTTGCGAGACGGAACAGAGTCCGTGTGTCTGTTTACTTTTGTTTATTATGGTGTCAGGAGGTTGCTAATGGTGAAGTTATAGTTTAAAACCCGTAGATTCGGTATGCTTACTTTCCCTTGGCTATAACTTACGAACGTAACAAATTTAGACTTCTTATATGGCATGTATTTTCTTTTAATGAACCCCTTTCAGCTTACACAAAGGTTAGTGACCTTGTGGCCTTGACCATGACCTTCATACTAAAATGCCATCGGAGGCATTCAAGTTTCACAAACACATCCTGTCGGGAGAAGAGTTGCTTCAATAATACTCTGGATGTTTGTTGTGGTTTCATTTTTATACATCATGCTTATTGCCGAGGGACAACCAAAAGTATTCATGTTCAGTAAAAATTCTCATAAAAATCATGAGTGTTCATTTATTCCCTTTTTGTTGGTTCTTTCCTCGAGGAGCACCCAGTGTTGTCTTACAGCTTTTGGTTTCTGCTCTCACATTTGTATAATTTGTTCAGTGGAAGCCTGCTAGAAGGGTAAGGGCCTTCTCTCTTTGCTCCTTGTAAGGTGTCCACCTTCCAATATCAGTAATAATAATAATGATTAGGTAAGAATCATGTCGCAAAGTGTATAGAAGCGTTTAGGAAGTGTTCATTGACGCCAAATAGCACTTCCCGTAACTTGGCGAGTATGAGCTGGTTTGCCAACTTTTATTTTTCAGACATTTTCCGCATGAGTTTACAAACCCCGGTAAGAGCACCTAAATCAAGGCGTTTAATATAAGTCTAATAATAATAACCTTCATCCGCGCTGATAGATTTATCGTCCTGTTGCCAGTGTTAGAAATAATGAAAATTTAAGCGGAAGTTGTGATTATTCTGATGCATACATACAAATATATATATATATATATATATATATATATATATATATATATATATATATATATATATATATATATATATATATATATAATTATATATATATATATATATATACATATATATATATATGTGTATGTATACATGCATCCATCCATACATACATATGCTTGGAATCAAAAGAAGATGGGATTTTTTATATACAATATACCACACGGAAGAATGAAACTGGATAAAAGACCTGGCCGGTTTTTTCTCTAGTTTTCTAAGGAAACTTTATAAATCTGAAATCCAGACCGGCCATGATTCATATCCAGTGTTAATTTTACAATATGGCATATCTGCTTATACGTATGTATAAGACAGACAGACAGGTTTCTCTATACATAAATCTTGTGTTTCCCTTTTTTCGCTATATGGTCCCATTAGTTTTAGAAATAATAAAGTACAGTCGTTTAAGACCGAATTTTGTGAGGAAATGTGTTAGGCAAAGGTAACTCTGATTTACAGTAATGTCTGACACTTCTGTAAGAGAGATTGACAAAGATGTTCACGTTGTTCTTTTATCAGCAAGCTTTTCTATCTGGCAGTGAGAAATTTGAGTCAGCCTGGCATTTTTTCTTTAATACTTTAAAGAAAACATGGATTATCATTCTTCAGTACCGAGTCTCCCGTTATTTGCAAAAGTTTATTGATTATTTTCGAGTGCTAAGGAAATTCTTGTTAGTATTTTGGTCTGTCATGCGAGAATTTCCCTACAGTATGTATGTACAGAGACACACACACATATATATACATATATATATAATATATGTATATATATATATATATATATATATATATATATATATATATATATATATATATATATATGTATATTGTTCTAGGATATGGTGGTTACTAGAAACACGAACATATAGAAGACGGTTGAAGGAGGAAGTGCATCTCAGGTGGTCCTCAAAATACATTTATTGGCGACGTTTCAAAACACAACGGTTTCATTTTCAAGCTATAAAGACAAAAAACAAAAAAATCATCATTAAAAGCGCTAAAAATACCAATATAAGACATAATGCATATTAAATAACGAAATTAAAACGAGCTATAGCAGAACCAACCATCAAGAGAGAAAGGAAGGAGGAAAAGTCAGAAAGAACAAACCAGAAATGAGCGACAACAGTTCACATAAGGTAAAGAGTTATCGAGGAAGACTGCGAGTTCAATAGAGGAACAAGTTGTTTAATAAACACAGATGCCGGGATTGTCAATAGTTTGCCATTCGGTGCCGTCCCAGTATTTCAGAATCTTTGTATTGTATATTATGCTTACATTTATTGGCGTGTTGTCTGATGTTGGAATATTCAGGATTAGCAAGTTTGCTACCAGTACGATAGCTAACGCCTTTGTGGCAATCAATTCTGACCCGTAGTAACCTCTGCGTGGATCCCACATAGGTCCCTAGATTACATCTAGGGCCAATTGGACTTGTATACAACACGAGGTCATCAAAGGGTCAGGTTTATCCCTGAATTTAAACAAACTACCCAGAGTAGGTGGACATGTTGGGATGACATTAAATTTAATTGCTGTTATATGATTGAATATGAGCTTTCTTAGTACATCATAGAAATTTTTGTCATAGATCAAAGGTACATTTGCATAAAACGGAAGCTTAGGCACAGTAGGTAAGGAGACTTTTGGAATGAAAACCTTATTAAGAACTTTGAAACATACCTGTGAAAAAGTGTGGTGGGAAAGCAATTGCTTGTAAAAAGTGGATTTCTTTGTGCAAAAAGTCCCAACTAGA
Organism: Macrobrachium rosenbergii; assembly: GCF_040412425.1. Lineage (NCBI taxonomy): Eukaryota > Metazoa > Arthropoda > Malacostraca > Decapoda > Palaemonidae > Macrobrachium > Macrobrachium rosenbergii. Next base: position 56,614,294 of record NC_089756.1, read on the forward strand.
TGTCAATGAGAAGGCACTATGAAGTAATGTAGATAAAGAGTTTAGTTTCAAACCATAAAAACAGTGACTATAAAAACTTGAACCTAGTCCTGTAAAAGTTCTCTTCCTGTAAACCGAAGTGTTAAAATGATCATATTGTCGTAAGACTTAAAGAAAACTAGTTTATTATTACTTATCACTTTCACACTCCACAGTAAATTTTATATTTGGTCGTCCCCTATTAATAAACTCGAGAAACCTTTCGGCGTCATACTAGAATTTAAAAACCGCAAATGTATCGTCAACGTACCTTTTGTAGAACAGCGGATGGTAACTCGGAGGACAGGTGTCTAAAAAATGCTCCTCCAGGGAGCACATATGGGCCCCAATGGAACCCATAGCCGTACCACCTATTTGAGTGCAACAATTATTATTAAAAATGAAGGCAATTTCCTGCACTGCCAGTTGCAATAGTTTCTTAAAATCAGACTTATTAAAATTAAGAAGAGAGTCAGTTTCAGGAAGGAATTTGTGTATAGCAGAAGGGCCTTAAAGTGACATTTAGGTGTAAAATACACCTTTTTTTCTTGAGGGTGCCACAAGTGGCAATTCAGTGTCACTGAAATCACTAAAGTTGTCACTCCCTTAATCACTTGTTTCTTGGTCTAAATCACCATCAAATACTACACCACACTGTTAATCATACATTGTTTTTCCATTCTCACTCTAGGTCTAACTCTCAGTATCACTAACTAAAGCACCGGTTTTATTCATTATATAGTCAAGGTCAACCTGGGAGAGTATTTTTTTTATTTTACCATATTTTAAAATAAAAATGTCATACTACTTGAAAAAAGTAAAATGAAAATATACACCTAGTATCACAAACTTGGGGTGAAAATTTCCTAAATAATACACTAACATAAACATGGGGTTATGATACAGTAACACCAACGTGGAATGGAAATCACCCACAGTGTCCTCTCAACAAGAACAGATGACGGTACTGAGTAAGATCTACCTGAAGGCTTCACCTGGAGCCAACATATCTAAGGGTATAGATACTGTATATATATAATATATATAATATATATATATTATACATATATATATATATATATATATATATATATATATATATATATATATAGTATATATATATATATATATATATATATATATATATATATATATATATATATATATATATATATATATACCAGGTGTTTTGAAATTAGAGCCCCCTCCACAGAACAAATGGAAAGTTATGAAGTTTTCTGCTATAGCATATCTCCAAGGACATTATTGTAAGTTTCTATTAAGCTATTTTTCATTTTACATTTCTTGTATTTTCAGACTGAGTGATGGAGCTAGATACAGCCATGGCTAATGACTCGGAGGAAATCAGATGGATTGACCGAATCCAGGCTATAATCTTCAGAGAAGCCAGGGATGCTGGCACATCCTTCATTTCAAGTTCCTGGATAGCTAAATAAATTAAAAGAGATGAATCCTTTGTTAAAAGAAACTGGAATCCTTTGTTAAAAGAAACTGGAACAAAAATCCATATGACTGTCATCGCAAAAAGAGTGAGAATCTTGGAAGGCCTGAAGTCCTTTCTCAGGAGTCAAAAGACATCATAGCTGAGGCAGTGGGTAGACCAAGAAAGTCTTTACGTCAACTGGCGCTTGAACTAGAAACAAAAAAGGGGAAAGAAGAGAAGTTATAGTGTGTATATCATGAGTTGAAAAAATCTGGTATCAAGCCAGTTCATGTTATCAGCAAACCCAACATCCCAGAGAGAAGACCATGCATGGTTTTGTGGTTCATTTCTTAAAGATTGGGATGAAGCTGACTTTCTCTGTTGCCACATCAGATGAATTCTTCATTTACACAGTCAGGAAGCCAAATCATAAAAATTACATCATTTGGGGTGCAAAGTTGGATATCAGCGATGACGTGTGCTATCGCCAAGTTGTGATATTTCCTGAATGTTTGGGAATTTTTCTCTGTTTCACAGCCAAACTGGTTAATGTGGACCATCAAAGAAATAGAATGGCAAATACTTCAGAGAAACTGTGCTTACTGGTGGAGTGTTTCCTTTCCTCAAAGATCCTGAAAATGTGTTATCTGTTGAAGAAGTCACATTTTTGCATGATAAGGCACTATGTTTCAAGGCTCTTCAGACACAGGGGCTGCTTCGAAACATTGGTATCAATTTCTTCTCATCAAGTGAATTTCCAGATAGTTCCCCTGACCTTAATGTGTGTGAAAACATTGGTAGTATCTTAAAGGATCGTGTTGAAGCGCGCACAGTGAACTATGATAGTATACCAAGCCTCAACGACCTGCGAAGAGAGGTGACCGAAGTGCTCAGGGAAATGGAGTTTGAGTCTCAGCTTTTTTGCGATTTGCTGAAATCATACCCCTCAAGAATGCAGGCTGTGGTACAGGCAGATGGAGGCCACAGAAAATATTAAATACTCAGAGAGAAACTTAAATAAATACCTGTTCTGAATTACTTTTGCTTTTGTCCATATCAATTTTAGTTTGTGCTGTAAAGGGGGGAGACTCTAATTTCGAAACACCCTGTATATATATGTAAAGACAAAATCCACGGAGGAAAGAGAAACAATGGATTTTTTCTTTATTTATATATTCTTCACGTTCCATATTTTCTTGATTCAGTTTATATATATATACATATATATATATATATATATATATATATATATATATATATATATATATATATATATATATATATACATATACATATACATATATATATATATATATGTACATACATACATAAAGTATATATACATAAAACACACACACACACTCACTCCCTTTCCCCTTAGATATGTTGTGACTCCAGGTGAGGCCTTTCAGATAGATCTTTTCTCTTCCTCACTTTTATATACTATATATATATATATATATATATATATATATATATATATATATATATATATATATATATATATATATATATATATTTATATATATATATATATATATATATATATATATATATGTGTGTGTGTGTGTGTGTGTGTGTGTGTATCTCTGAGTGTGTGTGAGCGTGCTCACTTGTATGTATGTTTGTATGTATATAAAGATAAAGCACAGATAAGGAGAATAATTTTTAAGATCTCCTTGAAGAACTTATATTTCAGTATATAATAGGTGTTGCATTTCGTATATAAATAATGGTAAAGCATCTCCGGAAAGTACATGCTCAGATGTTTCTCAGGCTATTTCATTCAACCTCTTCAATAGATAATTCGTGAAGAAACTCATTCTTAGAAGCCATGTTAGGTTTCCTTCTTCAAACATTTTATCTTCAAAGGAGTGAATATAGGTTTGAACCTCCGTGTACATACATTTTCTTGCCGTAGGGATGAGAATGCAGCTCTCAAGCCTCCAAGCTCTCGTACTCGGTGTCTGGCGGCGAAACTAAGTATGACTAGTCTGAATGAAGATATACCTTCTGCCAAGTGAGCATCAGATTGAAGTTGACTCGAAATCATGAACCTGGTATCCCAAGTCTACGACGCTATTCGGTCGACCACGGGAGCTGATGCGAAAAACTATATGCATTTGTGATGCTTACCAATCAATAAATCAATTTCCATTCTGTGCTCCTATCTGATGCTTCATCAATATTCACGAGCTCATTTGATCTCCTACGTTCGTTGCATTATCCATTACAGGCAGTCGCCAGATCGGACAATAATCCCGATGAGTGAAATTAACAGGATCTTGCTTTGGCTAATGAGACTTTAATTAGATTGCCACCAACGTCACTAATTCACCTCACCCTCAGAACTTCTTCCCAAACCTGGTGATAGAATTTGTTGTTACGTTATATATATATATATATATATATATATATATATATATATATATATATATATACTGTATATATATATATATATATATATATATATATATATATATATATATATATATATATATATATATATTACGTCTGTGACAACAATGAACGAACTATATGCTGGCCTGTCAGTGTCACTTCCGCTGCAGGTGCATTTGTGTCGAAGTTGAAGGTTTACACAGATACAACGAGGGTGTCTGACGCATGCATTGTGCTTGCCTGACGATGATCAGGATTTAAGTACATGGAGACAATGTGATTGCATATGTGTGTTGCACTCTCGAATGGTATATTATCAGAGGAACAGTGATTCACGGGAGGACTTCGGTTTTGGTGGCTGAGTTGTGTTTTGCCTTGTGGGTGTTTAAAGACCACCACCGTGACGAAATCTTATCTGGGCCACAGGAAAGCGAGTACCATAACTCATGAACACATATCTTTTCCAGACATTTTGTGGAAAGACCCAGTTGTGCTGCGCGAAATTCCCGTGTGTTTCCACGATACATTTTCCTGTTCTGTTCTCCATTGTACATTTTTCTGTTTTGAATATGAATGTTAATATACACCATTTCAGGTTTTAATATATGATATGTTTCTTTCAACAGTAATTCTGGGTTCGTCTTGTGAGGATGAATATTTTGGAAGGGTGTTATTCTTTTACATACTATATGACATTTATTGTGATCTAGAATAATTATGACCTTATTACTTTGTTTAGTGACCAGGGTGTTAGTCACTGGTGTTAGCTGGTTTAGAATCGTTAACCTGAATGTTTGTTAATCAGAATTTCCTCTAGTGATGATTTCCATTTGTAGGAGGTGGAATTCACTCCATTTCATGATTCTAACTCTTGCTGAATCACTTACGTTAAATTTGCAAATAAAGTCTAGTTTTGTTTTTCAGCGTTTAAGTCCAGTAGGCCTTTGTGTAAAGATAAGTTTAGTGAGAGGAGTTGACAAAGGAGAAGGAATTTGTTGACCCAGCGAGCCACCGCTACCAGAGATGTCTTAGGAAAGTAAGATGATTGATCCTGTTCTTAAAACAAGTACAGCAATAAAAGATGACCCTATTTGACCTGGGGATAGGGTCATTTTTAATTATATATATATATATATATATATATATATATATATATATATATATATATATATATATATATATATGTTTTATAATAAAAGAAGTCTTGCACAGACGACCCTTAATTTGCCCTTAGTTATTGAGAGTAGAATCATTGCTGCATGGCCGGTCCTAGTGGACCTAGATATCAAAACAATTAAAGTTAACAACATTTCGATCTGTCCCTCTCTTTACCTGAAACAGATATTGAGATGGCACAGTTACAAAGGCAAAGATACGAGGCTGGGTGCTGCTCCCTTAAGCAGCTTAGCCCAACTAAGCTGCTTAAAACAACCTTCTAAAGGCAGATTAAGCTGCTGAATTGTCTTTCCTTTCGCAGGATACCTGGGAAGAGGCAGTCCAATGGCTGAACACCTGGCAAATGACACATCGTTTGCACACGGCCCCGGTTATCAGCAGAAGTTTGCACGCGGCCATGACACACGGCCAAGGCCTTAAAAGGGAAGGACAGGAGATCTAAAAGGCAGTAGAAGTACGGTAGCAGTCGTAGTCATAGGCGAGTTAGTTGGCCCGTTAGCCATACAAGCGGGCAAGTGATACATTTGCTGAGAGACCTTCATTTCCCCTGTCCGACTCCAGACCACAGTCATCCTCGAGTGACAGTGTGCATCGCAATACGTGTGATCATCCCTCGTCATCCTTCGCCAGAGACCCGCTTCCTCAAAGGTAAAGTGCGAGTAAAGACTTTTCAGTCACGACAGTTTGCCCTTTAGAAAGCTATTGGGGTGCCAGTATTTCACCTCTGTCCTTGTACTAGTTTATCCAGTGCCTTTTCCAATGTCCTGTGTTCAAGTGTAAAGTGGTCATTCATTCCTCGAGTCCTTGGCACCCTCAGTGCAGACTTGAGTCATATTCTGTGTTATATTTCCCTTTACTGGTATGTAATGTGTAAATCTCTCTTGCAGAGGGATCTATTCGCAGTGGACTCATCTTGGACTGTGCCTTGCCCTTAGTCAAGACTCCAGTAGAAGGATCTTCAGGCGTTGCAAGCCCTTTAACAGTTTCCTTACCCATTTTCCCTTCTAATGCTTTCTTTTGTAAATATAATTCCTTAATTTATCCCAAGTGTTTACGTAACATTTCCTTATGAAGTAGAGCTTTCAGCTCCTAAAATCATCCCTTGTTCTTTGTTTTTTATGATTTCCCTTTATGCAAGTCAGAACTCCAAGGCAAATTAAATAAAGTTTCCATTTATGGCCTGTAAAATACCATATATATATATATATATATATATATATATATATATATATATATATATATATATATATATATATATATATATATATATGGTATTTTACAGGCCCAATGCAGGTTGTAATGCAACATATTTATGATTTTACATTCACTTCAAGTGGTTTTCAACTTGCGTTCTCCAACACGAAGAATTGAGACTGCAATGCAAAGAGGGAAGACTGGAGACACCCAAGTTAAACAACTTCGTTAACTTACCTTCCACTTACTCTCAGGCTCTGGGCTACCTTATATATATATATATATATATATATATATATATATATATATATATATATATATATATATATATATATATATATATATATATATATATATATATATCTCTGCAGTCCGTCAAGAGAAACATTATGTCATTTTACTTGTCTTTTCATGACAATATAAGGTAGCCCAGAGCCTGAGAGTAAGTGGAAGGTAGTTAACGAAGTTGTTTAACTTGGGTGTCTCCAGTCTTCCCTCTTTGCATTGCAGTCTCAATTCTTCGTGTTGGAGAACGCAAGTTGAAAATCACTTGAAGTGAATGTAAAATCATAAATATGTTGCATTACAGCCTGCATCTCGGTGGTAAGCAATATAAGATCTGCGAACCATTTTCAGAAGCACGAGATGAAATCTGATTTAGCTGCTGTGCAGAACTATGTTGGTGTTACAGATTTGGCTAAGGAAATTAATTCTGTCAGGAACAACTGCACCGCTCAGCGTAAGGTGGGACGAGTCCCACATCAAGCCAAGGAAGCTGTTTGGAGTTGAAATTTTGACTGGAACTTAAACGAAACCACTGTGTAATTTATAGAAGAACGCTTTGCGAAGACAGTAGCGTATTCAGATCTAGAGGAATTCTGTCTTCCTTCTTCCTAATGTTCTGTAGTGCTTTTGCAAACCAATTTTATTTGAAGAAATCTCCAGTCTTATTCTAGAATAAAGAAAATAAATTAATTCTCTTTAGTCCCCTAAGTCCAATGTTTCGTGGGTTCTTGATTTGAAAAATGCATAAGCGTAGAACGGTTCAATGCACCCGTCCGCGAAAGCAAGAAGGGCATTGGTTGTTAGACTTATTTTGTGTTCATGAATGTATGCTATCTTTATATTTGTTAGATTTAACTTACTGTTATTTTCTAGTCTTCGTTTTCATTTTTTTCACAAATGGGCTTTCAATTTTGTCAAAACTTGGTTTTCAAGTGAAGGGGCTAATGCTTATATCTGTTGAGCTCTGTTCATTTTTTTACTAATGGTAAATCGCAACTTTTCACAAAATTGTCTCTGCAAAGTTGACGTGGATATGCGTTGTCGAAGATATTTCTCTTTTTCGCTCGTGAGAAAAAGGTGGTTCGTATATTTATGTTCCTAGCTTCTTGACAATCCTGTCAATGATGATTTGCCGTTATTTTTATTTGTTTGCCCAAAGCTGGTCCTTTGTTGTAGTAGAGTTTCATCTACGTGGGTCGTGTGTGTTTGTGCGTTGCTTTATGGAACTTATTATAGCTGCTGGAGTTTTCCGTTCTATCATTCCTTTCTTGTCTCAGATTTCTTGATATCGTCTTTTTCATCTTGAGGTAGTTATATTTTGTAAAGTCTTGCGGGCTACATGCCATTTGTTTGTCTGTTTATAAGAAGTCATAAAATGTTGTTGTATTAAATGGGGATTTATGATTTCCGCAATATCCAACATTCCTTCTTAAATCTTCTTTGTTGAGTTATAATTTAAAGTCGAATAGGAACCAAACTATCCTTGAATGTATTTCCTCATAAAAGAGAAAAACTCAGGGATCTGAATAAAAGCCATTATCATAGAAAATGTGTGAAAATTAATTTTATTTATAAACAGTGTCGCATGTCGTTGCCTTGATAATGACATGTCAGACAGAGACAATGACGAAACTCACCGTAACCATATTCTGTTGCTACTGGCCTTATTTCTCTTGCGTTAATTTTTTTTTTTTTTTTTTATCTTTTGCACATGCACTTCTCTGATGTAGACGTTTCCTTAGCACGTTAGATCGGATGAATTTGTGCTCATTTTGAATAGTAATGATAAAATTTCTCTGGTGATGAATTTAATTTGTAATAGAATACCTGGCTTTTCCTTCTTATGCTGTATAATACAGTATTTTGGGTCACTAATCACGAATATGAATACAAATTGCAACATACTGCAATGTACTTTTCAGTTTTTTGATGCTCAGATTTTGTGTGGCGGTCAGGTCACGTGACAGACTTACATTTTTATAAATGTAAGTCTGATGGCCAATGAGATTGTTGAAAATTCACCTCCAACACCTTATGTTCAATGCAAAGCAAAACTTTGCTTCTGTAAGCTTATGTCGTAACTGCAGTGGTCATTAACATCAAAAACCAAATACGATATTTACAACTCTCTCTCTCTCTCTCTCTCTCTCTCTCTCTCTCTCTCTCTCTCTCTCTCTCTCTCTCTCTCTCTCTCTCACGTAAAATTAGTACACCAGTAAAGGTGTAAAACCCACAATGATAGTGTGCTTTTGTAAGCTTTGCCTATGTCTGAATCAAATGTCAAATCGTATGTCTTGATATACAAGATAGTTATTAAGTGTAAATCTGAGAGTTTCTTCATCCCCTTTTTTCACGCAATAAAAGCATGGTAACATGTAATCATTGTTTTATAACCCCCCTCCCCTCTTATGTATGATTCTTCTACGGTATCACAAAGAGTAGGTCAAACGGAAAGGAAGAGATTTATACCCCCTCCCTCCTTTGTTTTTGATGAATAATTTTAAGCACCCTATGTAATCCCTTGGTATTAGTATTAATATCTTACTTCTGTTAATTCCATACATATCTTTGTTTCTCTATAAATTCATTTTCAGTCATTATTTTTGTGTCGGCAGACTAAATATCTTTCGGACCTTTCGGAGATTTGTCGAGATAAGTGAGCAGATTTTGCATCTAGCGGTGAACATTTAACTTGTTCATCACCGGCACTTCATTTTCGTTTGTCAAAGTTGATTCGATGAGTGAATCAGTCGAGTTTCGGTAAATCCTTTAAATCCAGTTAATGAAGAATCTCATTAATCTACGCGACGAAAGATCTGGTAGTGATTAAGAATGACAGCGTAATTATGGAGACACTGCTGCCCTCCGGCTACCGAGGTAATTCATAGTTTAACATTTTTCGTCGCTCGTTAATTTTGCTCTTCAATTTTGATGTTCGTTCATTTTCTCTCCAATTATGAAGACAATTTTTCTCCTCTGGAAATGAGAACGCAGCGGTTTATGTTCTCAGTGTAATTATGTACTGCTGAGAATTTAATTTGAGTTTGTATATATATGTGTATATATATATATATATATATATATATATATATATATATATATATAATGCATACATGCATACATATTTTCTCTTGATTTCCTAGTTTCTCTTCCTGAGAGCTAATCCATGCTGCTGACCTTACTATCGCAATGTGTTTTATAACTGGTGTTTATGTCTGGGAGTGTCTATACTTCAGAACTTGAGTGTAATATGAAAATTGTTTTGTACAGTTTGAAGGAAACATTTTTCAGTCACTGTTTCGTAATGTTTTTCTGTGTAACATTCTGTTAGTGACTGATAATGCCTCTTTTCCCTGATTTACAATATGGTGGAACGGTTTATAGCTAAATAAATGTTCATTATGGTTGTAAAATGACAAAATTACAGGTATTAACGGGGTTCAGTTGCTTCCATAACTCCAAATATTCTCTAAATAATGTTGGTTGGCGCTGTCTTATGAATCCTTGGGTATTTGAATGACAGGTTTTAAGTCTGACTAAACTCATATATATATAATATATATATATATATATATATATATATATATATATATATATATATACACATATATATACTGTATATATATGTGTATTTATTTATTTATGTATTTACTTATGTATTTACATATTTATTTATAGTCTAAATGTATATGCGCGTGGAAGCGTGTGCAATAGCCCTGATTAAATATTTTGCTGAAGTTGCAGTCAGTCTCTCTGAAGGCACAATTTCACATGACCCATTTTCTGTACTGGTTACTCGAAAATAGATGACAGTCGTAGCAGGGAACATTTGCAATAGAAACGCGAAGTATTTAATCTCATGATACCGTCTCTCATGTTTATAATTTACATAGAAATCCAGTGTTGTGATGTCTTGATTTCATGTATGAAAAGTATTGACGCAGCATATTTGATAGATATTTGCCAGGGTGCAGAGAGAAATTGGAGTACATATTAGTAAAGAATAGATGGAAGGGCTTGATGTTCTATGGACAGAGGATTGGTTACTGTTTGAAGCCAAAGAGAAAACAGTAGATGGTTTTAGAGAGGAAAATTTCCTTCGAATGATGTTTTAGCGGTGATAGATGTTAGATGGTGTTCTCTGTGAACTGGCATCTTTTAGTTTATGCTTTCCCATAAAAACATCGAGTAACATTTTACTACCCGTCGCCGAAGATGCTGGTCATGTAATTTTAGGAAGTCTGTTAAATTGCCTCGGAAAAACAAGGAGGAATCTGGTAAACATGATTATTTCAAGGCCACCTCTGTGCATTATTTCTTCTCTCTTCTCTGATGGGGCTCATTTAATCAGACTTTTTCGAGATGGGGCAGGCGAGGGAGAACACTTCTGTTTGGGACGAATCTGATTATGTTTGTCAGTTCAAGAAGGCAGGGGTCTTTAAATCTATTAGGAGGAGAAAGGACGGTAGAAAGGGGTTCCAAGAAAGGGAGAGAGGGAGGAAGAGAGAACTACGGACGGAAGTATAAATAACATCCATTTAGTAACCACCTCTCATTAGCTATGTGAAGGAAGCGTTTTGGCCTACTCTATAAGTATAAGGTGTTCGAAGGAGAGTTAAAAGAGAAACTAAAAGGTGTTAATTTTAGTTAATGATCTTTGCTGCGCCTTGTTTTAATCCTAGACAGTTGATCCTCACCTGGAAGAGCTAATCCAAATGTAATGACCTTCTTTGCATCAAAATGTCTGTACACCCATTTAATCTTAGCTGCTGCTTGTAAAACGGAGTCTTCTTTTCTAATCCTTTGTTCCTTTGTAGGTAGTTTGCTCGAAAATGGTTTAAAGTCAAGGCGAAAGATCTTGAATCCCGTTGTTTCACTTACTTGTGGCCAGATGTTCTATCTGTCTATCTATCAATCTATATATATATATATATATATATATATATATATATATATATATATATATATATATATATATATATATATATATATATATATATATATTGTGTTTGTGTATACGTCTTTATGTTTATATGTATGTATTTATGTATATGTGTGTGTTATTTTAAAACTGTTTACTCTCTCTCTCTCTCTCTCTCTCTCTCTCTCTCTCTCTCTCTCTCTCTCTCTCTCTCTCTCTCTCTCTCTCTCTCAGTACTGTTTTGTGCCATTAACTCATTTACGTTGCAGAAAAATTTATAAAGTCAGTAGGATGGTCTTGCTATGAAACTTGTACGTTCCGTAAGGTGATTCCCTGAGCTACCCTTGTGCGTGTGTCTGTGTATCCCGTTACTGCCATGTGATTGCTTAAAACAGTGGCGTACTACAGACTTCCACACAAATGAGTCATTTCTTTTTCTCTATCGGTGCAAAATTTAAGTCACACTCAAGCACGAACTTAAATTGGACACCAGCATAAAAGAAATAGCGGGAGCTTGGTGCAGATTCAAGTGGAAGGATGCTGTAAGGCAACAGACAATATGTTCCTTTGGCACCGACTTTTCATGTTGCGTCATTGTAAATTTCTTCATAAATGAATCTGCGTCAGCCAAAGAGGAAATGAAATGATTGATAAATGAATCTCGTATGAAATGACGTAGGGAAACCTGTGGTCTACGACACATGGGAGGAAAGAAGTAAAGTGTCAGTGTTCGAGAAAGGTTTACTCAGAAATGTTCGTTAATCATTAAATTCATCTTTGTAGGTCAAGGCTCAGCGCTGTTTACTTTTTACATTTCTTGCTTAATGAAAGGAATCGAGGAACACCCTGCCTTTTCCTATAAATTTATTTTTGTGAACCAAGAATACATCAAGAATCTTTTTCTTCTGTTGGAAAATGAGAACTAAAATTATATTTTCCCTCTTATCAACATTTAAAAAATCGCCTTTTTCTAAACAACTGACATTTTATGGGAAAATCTTATTTAATTTTTGTCCAACAGGTTTCTAAACAACTTTCCAGATCATAAAAGCTCTCATGAAAAGAGTTTTGTTCTGTTAACGAAGCCCATCTTTTATCGTAACTGATAAGCATTATTGCTAATGTATTTGATTAAGCTAGACATACTTCAGGCTTAACATGGTCGTTCAGTAAACTGTTCAAAAACAGATAACGAAAATCTTTGTGTCTGGTGTTGCAAATTAACCATAATTTCAGTTTGTAAACAACTGCATTGTGAAATTCCACACATGTTGCCCGATCCAATAGAATTTATTTGTAATCGTTTTATGGCACAAGATCTAATTTTTTGTTTTTAGAGATTAAGCAAAGATTCCGCCAATTATTATTTATTTAAACAACAAGGACATCTCTCCATTAAAACATTTTACTGAAAGGTCTAAAATAAATTGGCTCTTTTATTGTTTTTTCGAGTTTGGTGATTCTTTTGTCTTCTAATAGAAAAAATTCAAGGTTTAGAGTAAAATTACTTTGTTAGAGGCTGTTTCTGATCTTTTAATAGGAAAACATCAAAGAATATTTTATTAATGCTCTCCAGTGTTGTGTATCATGCCATTCATATATTTTTAACCGTTAATTTATATTAATTACATATATATATATATATATATATATATATATATATATATATATATATATATATATATATATATAAATTTCTGACTCATATCAGATTGAACCAGGTCTTTTTCAATTGGCAAAGGCGCGCCCACTAGGCCATACAAGTCATAAAAGAAGTTGGAACCTAGTGGGCAGCGCCCTTGCCTTTCAATTGAAAGACCTGGGTTCGATCCTGACGTGAGTTAGAAATTTATTTCTGTTCCACACGTGATTGTGTGTTGATTATTTCTATCTTATTCACGCAGAAGGGATAATTCGAATGAAATGCTGTCAATTGGGTCATTGCTGAGTCGGGAAGTTGTGGAAAACATGCTGGTATGCAAGCAGTTAGCTTGCCCCGGTAATTCCTTGGGTGCAGTTGCCCTCAGGTTCCAATTTCTTTTATGACTTGTATGGCCTAGTGGGCAGCGCCCTTGCCTTTCAATTCAAAGACCTGGGTTCGATCCTGATGTCAGTCAGAAATTTATTTCTATTTCACATGTGATTGTGTGTTGATTATTTCTTTAGATATATATATATATATATATATATATATATATATATATATATATATATATATATATATATAATACATAAATATATATAATATATATATATATATATATATATATATATATATATAAAAGTGAATGTTTTTATGTTTGTCCACTATAGAAACTCCGAACCGCTTGACAGACCCTGGCAAAGTTGGTACACGGCCCCTATATGACCCCAGGAAGATTATAACTCTGAATCAAAACCCCTACCCCCGTGACAGGCCTCAAACAGACATATTAAATGAAATTTTTGTTTTTACTAATTCTGTCAGGTTTTCCTTCAAGTGCTTTATGGGTTAATGGTCACTTTTCTCCTGAACGCTCCAGTTTTTCTTCCAGATGCTGTCAGACATATGATTAGCCTGCAACAATAAATCCCCTACAACATAAATTTTTTATCAGAATTTATGATTAAATAATTATTAAAATTATGAATTTTAATCATAATTTATGATAATTATTAATATGATAATTGTTAATTACCTCGATAAAATCAACATTGAAAACCTATATTGATAATTTCTATAAGTAAAGATAGATTCAGATAATTTCTATAAGCAGAACCAAGACGGAAGAAAAGCTTTCCCCACCCGCATATGTGTAGTATCTACTGACTAAGCCCAACATGCAAGGTGTACAGTATTTCCTTTTTTTTTATTTGTTCAAATACAACTTTCATCATTAATTCATTCGTTCCTTCTTCACTTTTACCTTCTGAATACGTTATAACAGCTGCTTCGTAACGTTACAGTGACATATTTCATTATAAAGAGAGTTTAAATGAAGTTTGGAATTAATTATCTGGCAGCTTGGCAACACTTCACTACATGCTTGTTATTCACGACCACTTCGGTGGGGACGGGGTAGGTAGGGGATCGGGAGGGTAGAGGAACCATGTCATATGGATTTCCTCATGTTGGATTTGCATAATAATAATAATAATGTCATCAGTAATTGCAACTTAATACAGTTATAAGAAAACTGTACAGTTACTTTCATGACATAACTAATAATAATAATAATAGTAATAATAATGATAATACTACTAATAATAGTAAAATGATAATAATAATAATGATCATGACAGTAATGATGGAAGTAATAATAATGGTAATAATAATAATTAATAATAATATAAATGATTATATAATAATAGTGATACATTTGTTTTTACAGTAAGTCATAAAGTGAATAACTAGCACTAATGATGGTAGTCTGAGAAGAAATGTTACTGATGATCTGAGGCCTTCAGAGTTTTCCTATATATACATACACACACACACACACACACACACACATATATATATATATATATATATATATATATATATATATATATATATATATGTGTGTGTATGTATGTGTGTGTGTGTGTATATATTATATTTTATACAACATATATGTGTGTGTACGTGTGTGAGAAGGAGTCTGGAGAAGAGTGAAGATTAGTGTAAGATAAAGCACAGGAAAGACATGAGTGACAGCATTTTACAGTGATCTTTGTGTCACCTGCCAATGTGGTGATTCCACCACCCACTTTGGAAGGTGTAG
>NC_089756.1:56631977-56736977 GCF_040412425.1 Macrobrachium rosenbergii
GGTCAGTGTCCTGTCTGCTTCTGTCCTTGTTGAACCCTGTCCGGCAGCCCTTATAAAACCTCTCTTCCCCTGCCAGTGCTTGCAACCCTGGGCAATTCAGGTGTTGCGCTCCTTCGAGTGTGATTTCCATTAGTTTCCACTCTGGGCGTTTCACATCGTTCCCCAGGAAGCAAGGTTCTGGCTGGAAAGAGGAGTCTTTGGCTAGCAGAGTCATAAAAACAGATTAAGATAGATGCTTTTGGAGAGGCTTAGGAGGCTTAGTGAGTGAGGGTACTGAGACCCTGATGAATCAGTTGTCAGATTTTAATTAACAGAGCGTCTTAGGGTGTGTCTCCTTGGGTTTCTGTGTGGGCTTCATAACAAGGAAGCATGGAGGGCTGTGAAGTAGGAATACCTCTAGCAGGTCCCCCTTGAGGTAGACGTTTTACACGTCTTTCAGGTGTGAATGTCTGTAAATCAGCTTGGATGCCTACAATTTACTGTCTCTCTCCAAAAGCCTTTGCAAAAACGTGTTAGAATAATCTTATACTAAGGTGTCTGCTTTTAAGAGTGATCAAGTTTCAAAGTTAGCATGCATGAGTTAGTTACGCAGCACCTGCAATTTTAATTTTAGTTTGTATAATTTGAATATGAAACTGATTTAAATTTGAGCTCAAGTAACGACATGAGTTATACATCAGTAATACTTAAGGTATTTTAAACATAAGGATGCATACATATAGACTAGGGATGGGTTTCTGCCTGTTAGGGTAGATACCAGACTTAGCTAAAAGGAGGTACAATTTCATACAAGTCCAAATGCTTTGATGGGGTTCTGCATCATAGGTATTCGTGTGACTACTCAGTTAGTGAGTGCTGTGTTACTTTGTTAAGGTGATGGCACTGTGCCAGGTGTGGCACTAGTGTCGCAAGGCCTAGTGGCTCTGTAATATACAGTTAAATTCCTTTTGCAAGCATTCAGGTTTGCCAGGCAAGCAATTCCATAGAAAGAAAAGTCAGTGACTCATAGGGCCAGGAGATCTGGCAGTTGGTGCTCAGCATTGGGCAGAGTGTGATGCAAAGTAAAAAGTTATCTGTTACAAGGCACAAAATGAGGTTGTAAATGAATAAAGTTACAAGAAGAAGGTAATTACACATTTACAAGGAGTGATAGTAAGGGAAGTAACCTGGCATCCTACTCTGGTTTGGGTGCCAAATTACTGTTAAGGTGGGGCATTGTGCCATACGGGCATGAGTGCCAGGGGTGCTCGGCGGCTCTAGTAGGCTACCTGGACGTTGTGGGCCACTGACTTTTCTTCCTCGAATTTCTGTTAGGTTTCTGGTTCGATGTTGTAGGAGGAGTCGGTGGAATTGAATCCAGGGAAGGTGCTGGAGTGCCACCTACTCTGGCCACTGCAACAAAAGAAACAAGGATGTGCCGACAATTTCTACCATTTGCCGTTGCAGTTCTTTGATCTCTGTGACCAGCTGAGGCACTAGAGAATTGTCCACCAGAATCTTATCTTCTGAGGACTGGAAAAGAGAGGAAGAAGTAGTTGTGGGCATGAGAGATTTGCAGATTTCAATGACCAACTCAGGCACAGGTTGCAAGGCCACTCCAGAGGATGAGCTTCTGCTGTGATCAGGGGAATCTGGAGGGAACCCTAGTAAACTTCGGGTTGGCTCTCTCACTGACACTGTTACCGGGGCCAAGCCAGCAGAAGAGAGGTGGGTCGGACTGGGATCTCCCAAAGGGAGATCTATGGTTGTGCTCTGGCACTGGCACTAAGGCAGGGCCATCCACAGGAATTAAATATGGAAGTGGCTCAACATTGGGACGGATGGAGACTGGCACTGCTCAGAGCACTCAAGTGGCATTGGCAGAGATTTTACATCAGGAGGGCCCGAGGAAGAGTGAGGTGGTGCAGGGCCCCTGGGTGGCCTGTAGGAGGGCTGTGAACTGGGTTCCTGTTCCAGGAGGAGGTCATAGCCTCCAGGAAGGTACTTGGCATATGCAAGTGTGCAGATCTTGGTTCTGTGGGGCCTGGTGACCCTCAAACAAACTGTTGGGAGAGTCAGTTTCAAATGATTGATAATCACGATGGTGATGAGTTTGTGTTTTTCAATTTTAGCCCCATAGGGGACCTTGTCTTCCCATATCAGGGAGGTTTGCTTGCCAGAGTTTTCAAATGCCCTGACCTGGCATGTGGGGTAGTGACCTCGAGGAGGTGCCGCAAATATAGGACCCTCGCCTGGAGGGCCTAAGGATGGATAATTAGTAACCGCCAGTGCAATGGCAGGTGTAGTTGCCATGCTAGGGCAATTCTTCCAGTTGGTGGAGTGCCCATAGACTCTGCATGTAGCACAGTAAAATTTGCTGAAATCCTCTTGAGGAGTTGGGGAAGATTGCTGATGTTGATTGGACTGAGCAGACGGAGGCGTTGCAGCGGCTCCCCCTTTAGATTGGCACTGGGATTCCAAGTTCTCTTTCTTTTTAGAAGAAGGCCCATTCTTTGGTTGGGCTGGTACTTAGGTGTGACCAGGAGGAGTTATCTTCCAATTCAGGGAACTGGTGGAAGGATGAAAGGTGTCCCAATCATCCACTAAGCACCAGCACTCAGCAAGTGTCTTGGGATGTTTCTCACTAAGGAACATGGGGCATAGTAAAAAAAAATCCTCCAGCTGCATGTGCTCTAGGAGTTCCTCAGGAGTTTTGCATTTGAGGACTTCTAGCCAATGCTTAACAGCCCAAGTCTTATGGTAGGCCCAGTCTGTCAAAGTTTGACCCTCTACCTTTGATAGGCCACACCAATGTTGTCTCCACCACTCAGGAGTAATCTCGTAGGCTTTGATGACCACCTTTCTGATCTCTGCGAGGTCCCCTTAGTGCCATTGTTTAAGGAGCGGAAGGCAACCACATCCCTTGCTGCCCATGTGTTTGGCAAGGATCAGGTTATCTCCGCTGCGGTGGGGTTATAGATGTTGAAGACGCAGTCCATTTGTTTGAGCCATGCATCAGGTTCTGTGTCACTCCACTTCGGGATTAGTGAGCTCATGTTATTGATGGCAGAGTTTGAGGAAGCCGGAGTGGGATGCTCAGCCCTTTGTTGGGTGAGTGCCATGGCACTTGCCTGGTGCGACTTTTCAAGCTCTAGCTTGTGTCTTCACTGGCTTTCCCTTTCTTGGTTTTCCAATTCAGCAAAAGCCCTTTTCTCCTGGGCCAAGGATAGTTCAAACTGACATTGCTTCTCCGCCTGCTCTCTCTCTCTCTCTCTCTCTCCTTCTTAGCGGCAGCTTCCTTCTCCTCCCCCTTCTTCTCAGCAGCAGCCTCCTTCTCCTCTCTCCTTAGCGGCAGCTACCTGTTCGTGGACCCATGTGTGCAGTTCCTCCCCCCCCCCGATTTCCAGGAAGGTCTTGTAGTCTTCAGCAGACATGTTGCTGCGGGTGTTGTGGGCCTAAGGTTCCAAGCAAGGTGTGAAGTAGGTAGGTGGTGGACCATGCAAACAATTGCATGAAATGGAAATTGCAATCTGCTTTTGGCAGGATGTGGTTATGCAGTTGTGTGGGCCAGTGAGAGGCACCACTAGTAAATGAGAGATTGCCTGTGGTAGGCTGCATGGTGATGGGAGTGCTCCCTTGATGGGGTGGCACTGGTCAATAAGAGTGCCCCTTTGGTAAGGTGGCACTGGCACTAAGTGCGAGGTCATTCCAGAGAATTAGTGGGTGGTTCTGCAGGGTGGAAATGGATGGCACTGGACCATGATGCTAAATGCAGTAATTCAGGCAAGTGACTACGAATACTATGAAAAGTGTTCCTAACAAAAGGGGTGGCACTGAGAGCGTTCCTTGGAGTGAGTAGGTGGCACCCAAGGGCCCAGTGGGGTTACCTGAAGTACAAGTAAGGTGAAAGATGCGCTGGTGGCACTTGGTGCCGGGTGGCACAGGTGCAGGTTGTCTTATGATACACAGTAGTGGTGGTGGCACTTAAGGTGCCAGGGGTCCAGAGGGTCAGATAGGTGGCACTCACAGCGTGGATGGGCGTGGAAACACAGTGCCAAATTGGCTAGATGCACAAAATCTGCTGGCACTCAATGTGCAGTGAAACTACTGGGCCAGTTATGCTATAAGCACACGCTGGTGGGAATACACAAGGTGTGAATAGGTGATAACATGGCCCAAGTTACGCAAATGACGCAGACTTGGAGCAGGCACTCAGTGAGCAGTGAGATCACAGGTGAAGTTAGGTGGAATACACCAAACTTGTGTGAGGCACGAAAAGTGCACTGTAGGTAACGTACACCCAACAGTCACTCAGTTGCCAAGTGCAGAGGTGAGTTCCGAAGAATAGTAGGTTGTTCAAAGAACAGTTGGTTTGTTCTGAAGAACAGTAGGTTGTTCAGAAGAACAGTTGGTTGTGCTAAAGAACAGTATGGTCCGAAGAATGGTAGGTTACCTGCACACATTTGGGACCAGCCATAGTGCAAAGGTTAAGGTTTGTCCTGAAGAACGTAAATAAGACACTGCGAAAATGGTGCGCTGGTGCGGATAAGTTTAATGAACTGGGTTTGTGGCACTTTAGGAGAGTGGACTCATTCCGGAAAATTGAGTAAAGATGTGCTCTCGATACCCTCTATTCAAGTAGCTTGGTCGTGGATGGTAACACAAAGTAAAAAGCGAGTGAGTGCTAAATTTAATGGAGTATAAGCAATAATGGGTTGTGAAAATATCGCAGTGGATGGCGAGCAGAACTGATTTCAGTATTCAGTGGCTTATACTCGTAAATTTAGTTTGTTCTTGTACTAAGCAGTTTATAAGGCGATAGTTTGTATAACAATAACAATGATCACATAAAAATTTTGGCAATGTTACTTGCAATTAAGAGTTCAAAGGCTTATCTCAATCTCAGATAGTGTGAATGTATCATGAATGAATGATTACGCTTGTTAAAGAGTGGATTCTTATCAAAGAATTGCCACAGTCTTTAAAGATTACAGCACTATCATAAATTACTGACAATTACGTAAGAAAATGGCTTGCATGTGACCCAAAGGAAGTTACAAGACTTCATAAAAATTGTACGGTAATCACGTTCTTGTGTGAATACAGTATGTCAAGGGCGTGGGATAGCTACTGGCTGATGACAGTTGA
The DNA here is from genome assembly GCF_040412425.1 of Macrobrachium rosenbergii. Taxonomy (NCBI): domain Eukaryota; kingdom Metazoa; phylum Arthropoda; class Malacostraca; order Decapoda; family Palaemonidae; genus Macrobrachium; species Macrobrachium rosenbergii. Next base: position 56,637,105 of record NC_089756.1, read on the forward strand.
CAGAGTATGCAAAATGGCAGTTAAAAATGACAGTTAAGGCTGACACAGGTATGTGAGCTGCAGTCAAAACAAAACAGGCATACGCACGTATGCTTCTCTGCTTACGAGATACACAATGAACCACAACTATGTTCTGAATGAAATGATGCATAAGCGTATGGAAAGTTGATAATACTCAAAAGCACAAATGATGATTCGCAGGGACTAGGAATTTCAGAATTGTAATGTTAATTCTCACACAAGTAAAAGCAGGCTGTAATTAAAATGGGTTGGTGGTCGGTGGAGCGTGTGTACAGCTCCACCACCACCAAATCTATGTTACTTTGGCAATGGGGTAGATTGCCAGATACGACTTTCCTAACTAAGCGGATTTTACAAATTCCGCTACACGGATAGAGAGAAACTTTGCATTTTTCTCTCAAGTTATCACTTTCACTGATTCACCTAGCTAAATTCCTGACTAGCCGAGTCATGCAATTTGCCAACATGCAGTAGCAACAGTTCCTGACTAATCTACCTGAACGGCAACACTGCTACCTGAATGGAATGAATGGAAATTCCTCTCGTTGAGGTCTCGCTCTGCTCTTATGAATGCATGCAATATGAAATTCTGGATGAGATTTACAGGTTCCTGATCACAGATTTACGAATGTCAAATGTTAAAATGGATACTTACGCTGTATAATCTCAGTCCAACTTTATGCCCATAGAATGTAAATGGATTTACGCTAAGGATTCATCTCAATCCGGCAACTCACAGCTTAAAGAATTAGAGTGCCACACAATAAGGAATGAAGTATGATGAATAACACCATAAAATGCTTGATCGATGGATGTAGGGGCACAGTGGAGGCAGATGGTTCTACAGCAATACACATTACCCTTTCTGCACTGTATAGAAAAAGGAACACGATCACTGAGTAAGCCAAGGCACAGACTAATCTTTACAAAGGGAGTGCTGAAGGCTTCAGGAGGTGACATTAGAATATGATCAAGTAAATTACTCTTTGACATTGATAAATGGGTACCAACAATGATTCATGGTCTAAGTACAATGCAAGGGGAGAAAGGTAATAGTATGAGATAATAGTACGAGATAAATGACCGAAAACTCCCCCACCGCACAGTACCTTAATTCCTTAAGTGAAGAGCCTTGGATGCAAAGTCAATAGATTCTCAGGCGAGTGAGACCTCTACACTTGGCACTTAGGGGCCACTTGGATGGTAGGCTGTCAGCCGTACAAAAGGGTGAGTGATTGCTCGGGTGACATAAATCTCACCGAGGCATATCACTGGGTCATGCCCTGTTTGCTTCTGTCCTTGTTGACCCCTGTCCAGCCTTATATAAACTCTCTTCCCTGCCGGTGTTTGCTGCCTTGGGCAGTGCAGGTGTCCCGCTCCTTTGAGAACGATTCCCGTTAGTTTCCACTCTGGGCATTTCACTTGGTCCCCCAGGAAGCAAGGTTCTACCTGGAAAGAGAAGTCTTCAGCCAGCAGAGTCATAAAAACAGATTAAGATAGACGCTTTTGGAGAGGCTTAGGAGGCTTAGCGAGTGAAGGTACAAAGACCCTAACGAATCAGTTGTCAAATTTTAATTAACAGGGAGCGTCTTAAGGTGTGTTTCCTTGGCTCTCTGTGTGGGCTTCATAACAAGGAAGCATGAAGGGCTGTGAAGTAGTTGATACTTTTTAGTAATATATATATATATATATATATATATATATATATATATATATATATATATATATTTATATATGTGTGTGTGTTGTGTATGTGCGCGTGTGTGTGTGTGTGTGTGTATGTAGTGATTATAATCCTTCTGAGACGAGATTTGTATAACTATATACAGACATACATGCCATCACTTTTGTGTATGGTTATGCCTTTGCGTACTTGGAACAAATCCTTGTAAGGTAGGTTTTCCAGTTAGTCTTTAGGGCCAGCTCCACCTCAGTATATATCTTTAATTTTTGTTGCCTTTATCTCTGCGATCATTTGTGTGTTTTTATTTTTAAGGTACCTAAAAAGCTCTTTAAAAAAAAAAAAGGACTTAAACATCAAGCCCATCCCGCAAAGAGTGAGTTATCTTAACTGTTACAGGAAGGCAACTCACGAATAACGTGAAATGGCCAACGGGAATAAAAACGAATGGACAGACAACGTGGATGTAATGTTGTCCTGAAGATTTAGTCAGGGGCAAGGAAGAAGGAGAATAAAGGGAGAGAGAGAGAGAGAGAGAGAGAGAGAGAGAGAGAGAGAGAGAGAGAGAGAGGTGGTGGGGACTGTTGAAGAGTACCATTAGCAAATTAACCGTAGAGAGCTGGAAGGCGTGAAAAGTCACCCACCAGATGAACAAAGACAAAATAAAAAAAATCTCTCATACTGCATTTTACTGTTTTTACCGGTTTCGACTTGAAGCTCATTTTAAAATTTGTTATGTTATGAGGATCATGGGTTTAGATTAACTCACTTTTTTCTTCAGTATTTGTTTGTATATTAATTATTGACGTATGTAAAATTTTCGTTTAAAGAGTTATTGATTTGGTTAATTTTTGAGAATGTTCTCGTAAACATAAAACTGTAGGGAGCTATTTTTTATTTTGTGAGTTTGTTGCTTTTTGAGACACGAAAATAGCCAGAACAACGCGTAGCTCTGAATTTTTTCCTTGGTTATGTAAAGAATAGTGTATTTTAAAGAAATGCACCTATGCAGCACGGCAACGAGCTACGAGGAAGAAAACCTGCGCATGCGTTGTGCCTCGCTTTGTTTTGCTGCTCTAAGATGGAGCTCACACCTTGGAGCATCGGCAAACAAGGTTAATAATACTGTACCCTTGAAATACTTTTGATAGAATTGCCAGAATTGTTAGTCCTGTGTATGTTCTGTCCTTTGTGTTGTTACGGAGACTCGAAAACGAAAATCTTAGAATAATGGAAACACCCTCTTCAGTATCCTGTTTGACACAAAAAGGGCGTCATTTGAAAACTGAATGTCACGCGCTTATCAGGAAAATGTATGACAAAATTTTGGATGTCATTTTTTCTCGAGTAAATTTCGTAACCTTAATAGCCATGACGTTGTTCATTTTGAAGGCTTTCTATTAACATGTAACTTTCTTCATGGAGCACATTTGCACCGTGGAGAAACAGTGTAAGAAAAATATTTGTATATTCATTTATTTGTTTAGTACTATAGAAACCCTTCGGGGTTCGCTATAAATAGCAGGATGGCGACTTGACAGTTGTACTCCACAAGCTTGAATCACCTTGGATTCCACTTCCAATTTTCTTGACTCCGTTGTCGTCGTCGCGAATCCCCGTTGAGATCGTGTTATGAAGAGCCACTTTGACCGAAGATTCGTCCATTCTTGAACTTCAAGCGCCAGATCCCCAAAAATTCCGTTTGACCAACAGGTTCAACTTTTCTCATCAGTAAGAAGGGACAGAACGAATTCCTTTGATGTGTCTTCCGTTTCGTGCCGCCGAAAACTGCTGGACTCACTTTTCCTTTCAGTTCATAGAATTCAGTAGTGAACTTTGCGGAATGACAATTTGTGAGGCGTAGTCTCAGGAAACCAAGCGAGAGTCGTAACCGTAGAGTTTATTGTGGCACTTGCGAAATGACGTAAGTCTTATAGATTGACAGAAGTGTGTTCTTTTGAATATTAATGAATAGATAAAAATATGAATCCCGCAGGATTTCCTCATATGGAAGGTTAAAAACAAAATAAGAATGTAAGACCAAAATGAGAGCTATAATCATGGTAAAACAAAGGACGAGGCAAAAACTAAAAATGCGTTGCATTTGTTCTAAATTGTCGATGAACAAAATTTACCTCGACGCCATTTATGATGTTGAATCAGTCAACGACTCAGTTCTTGTGGCCGGAATTTTACTGAATACTATAAATTTAAGAACAGGTAAAACAGAGTTTAGGCCATAACCACTCCTCCCGAAATCCTTTCGAGGAGATTCATAAATCCTAAATCCTTTGCGTATCTGAAAAACAACCTTTCTTCTTTCACAGGATAATTACATTTTATTAATAGTTTGATCATACTTTCATAGTTTTTAATACTATCTTGAAACCATGCCATTTTTATAATTGGTCTCTCTCTCTCTCTCTCTCTCTCTCTCTCTCTCTCTCTCTCTCTCTCTCTCTCTCTGTTACTTTTATTTGTCTGTACGACAATCATCCGTAAGTTACAATAAGTTTATTCGCAAGTTTAATTTCATTGCGCGCACATTACTCTTTTTGTTATGAACTAATATTTTGTCCTAATTTTGACACAAGCAAAAACCGGGCCCAGAAATGAGTAATAAAATTCAGCTAGATAGGGCGCGGGGTATTTGGTGGGATTAGGTGGAATTCCTGCAATATTTAGTAAGGATAATTAAATCTAATTTAGCAGGCGCGATACCTGCGGAGAGAGGTTTTCCAGGGAAGCATCACGAGCGAAGTCAAAATATTATTCATTTTAGGGTACCGTCAATAATCTTGTTTTTTTGAACGAGTTCGTATTGACAAATATCACTTTCTGATTTCATGAATTTGATATCAAAGCTGAATCAACGCCCTGCATTCAAACTTGTGTGTAGTGATTAAAATAACCTTTCCTTCAAGATACTGATACAGGCCAATCCTTTATTTTATCGCATGTATGAATGTGTACATAACACACCGCGAGAGCTGTTAGCTCGCCTGTGCTTAAGTCGATTGCCTGAAAATTTAATCCAATATATTAATATCACATGTTCTCTTATTTAAAAGGAGAGCATTCGTGATTTTCTTTCAAGAGATTATCCGTTCCTATTTTATTTGTTCATTGATACATTTGTTATACAAACAGAGTATGCTCTCTCTCTCTCTCTCTCTCTCTCTCTCTCTCTCTCTCTCTCTCTCTCTCTCTCTCTCTCTCTCACACAGTTTGCTGTGACACATAATTTGTAAGGATGTTTATTATATTATAACAGTACCATTCTCTCTCTCTCTCTCTCTCTCTCTCTCTCTCTCTCTCTCTCTCTCTCTCTCAGACAAACAAACCAATATTTGCCGTATGTGAGCTCAATGATGAAACTCCAATCGCCCGCCGGTAAAAATAAAGATTTAAAAAATAAAGAAGGTACTGTGTGATTGTGGATTGGACTCCATATTCCAATACAATTCCACAGGAAAACAATACCTCAGAAAAAAAAAAAAAATTTCCCAGCAAATGAGATGTTGGCCACTGATGAAGTACCGCATATGCAAATGCGGCACACGTTCCTCCCATGATTGCCATTCCAGATGGAATTTTAGGAATGGTTGTTTCGCTTTTTCGATTGTTTGTTTTTTCTGGTGTGAAGATTCTGGTTGCCTTTCTACACCTGGTATCACAACGACAACAGCAAAATAGTTATTTTTGTAGTTGTTGTTGTTGTTGTTGCTATTGTTATCATCACCTGCACATCGTATTGTTCTTCTCATTTGTTTTCTTGATATTATCGCTACTTGTCATTATAATCTCCATATTCAATATTGTCGTTGTTGTTGTTGTTACTGCTCTTATCATTATCTTCCTCTAATAATTATTGTTGTTGCGATATTATTGCTGCATATTGTTATTAACACCACGATCTTCTTCACGATTATTATTATTATTATATTATTGAAAGAGAAACCCACAAGATTCCTGTGTATAACTTGTTTACTTGTAAATATTTACATATTACTTGAATCTCGAGTACTTTCAGGTCCTAACTGTGACCCTTTTTCAAGAGATGTGAAGGTGGTCAGGCTGGTTCAAGGCCCAGCAATCTTCTGGAACTTCTTCTCCCTGTGCTGTTCCAGAAGATTGCAGGGCCTTGAACCAACCTGACCACCTTTACATCTCTTGAAAAAGGGTCACAGTTAGAACCTGAAAGTACTCGAGATTCAAGTAATATGTAAATATTTACAAGTAAACAAATACACAGGAATCTTTTGGGTTTCTCTTTTCATCTTCAGAAGAAAACTGAAAGAAGTTTTTGTTTGGTTCATTATTATTATTATTATTATTATTATTATTATTATTATTATTATTATTATTATTATTATTATTATTATTATTCATTTATGGTTGAATACACGTAAATATCCAGAAAACGGAAGGAGTACGTCACAAGTGGTTAGAATATTATCCGTCTTTCCAAGTACCAATACTGTCATCGAGGAATTTATCGTTAAGAGATCAAGGCTTTGAAATGAAGATGCCACGATTAACTGTACCTTATGCTCATAAGCAACCATTATGCGTTTATGTTTCATCCACTGATACTTCGAGATGCCGATGTGCTCCTCAGTGAGCTCACGAAAGATATCGCTCTTTCGAGTCGAGCTAATTGGCATCACCAGACTCCTGCAGATGTCGTCATTGAGGTTCTCCTGGGTCTTCCACGTTCTGTTTGTCCTGTTTTAGTTTATATTGGCCCTGAAGTTTCGTGTAGGCTCTTTTGTTTCGATTCGGTGACTTCTCTTCCAGAACATGTAAGAAATGAGGAATTTCAAGAGATAGTGAAGACATTCTTTTTTACAGAAACTATCAGAAAAGGGTGAAGTTATATTATTTTTTGTGACAATTAAGATTAAACTTACGGGATCAAAGAAGTTTTTAATAGACGTCGTTAGCAAGAACCGCTAATTGGAAACGACTTGTGAAATCGTCCTCGTCCGATCGGTCATTGTAGAGCGATTTATTGAGAAATGAATAAAATATTTCAGTAATGAATTCTGCCACAGAGCAACACCTGACACTAGTCTTTCAACGGTCATTGAGATTCCATCCTCCTGACGGTGTGAAATTCAGTCATTTTATTCCCAATAACATTCTTCTTCTTTTCACGTGATCCACGAACGTTGTGAGACTAATGAAATTCTATTTCTGATTTTTCTTCTGCGTCCTTTATGGTTTTGTGCTTCCCTTCCTTTGGGACTCCAATTTTTGACAGTAAATCTGTCAGTCTATTGAGTTTATGAATCACTGAAATTCCGTTTTTTGTATTTGTGTTCTCGAAAGTCAAGTGGGTAGCGACGGGGTCGTTGTACCTTGGTGTACAAGTATAAATCTGCCCTAAAAGAAAACAGAGATCGCCGGGTTGGTTAAAAATCGTAGAACAAAAAGTTAAGAGTTCTTTGTTTAACCTAGACCATTACCCAAGGTCAAAGGTCAAAGTGGCGGATTGGAGGGATTGGATCTGAAACGTATCCCAGTAACGAAGTTTCCCTCCAAATATGAGAACTTGGAAAACTTAGAACTACTGTCCAGTGACGCCGAAGACGACGACGCCGCTGGAGGTGTCAGCAGTAGCTCTGAACATTATTTATCCCGAGGAGCTAAAATGGCCTGTGCTAAATGCTAGAGTTAGGTTTCTCGGAAGTGAAGATGGTGGCCTTGGAACCTTGCTCTTTCAAAAGTTACATGACAACGAAATGCTGCCGATCAGAAACAATTCTCACTTTCGTAACTTATTGCATAAAAAAATCATTGTTCGTGTGTATTTCTTTATGTATAAGACTGTCGCATGTTCAAGTCAGTCTTGTTACCAATTCTAATGACACCCTTCTCCAATTCAATGCCTTGTAGGTCTTTGATGCTACAAAGGGGCTTAAGCAGGAGATCAGTGTTTAAGATTTTAAGTAAGTTATCAGTGTATAAACATCTCATCTGATCCTCGGGTGTCGCTGGAAACTGATAAAATTGAGCCTTCGCTTCTGAACTTTTGAATCTTGTGAACCATCCATGAGTATATTTGGCATGATTTAAGAAGTTAATTTTTAAAAATTCGATATTTCACGAGACCGTTGAAAAGAAGTGTCATTTTTAAAATGGAAACATTAATTTCGCCGTATTAAAGATTGTTCTTTATCGACACCAGAGTCAGATATTACCTGTCTGACATGTACAAGAAGGAGGGTAAAATATTTCTCCGAAAAAACATGTGATTATTGAGTAGACTTTAAAAATGGATGCCTCCTCTGTCGAAAAGAAATTAGATAGCTTGAATTTCATCTCTCTCTCTCTCTCTCTCTCTCTCTCTCTCTCTCTCTCTCTCTCTCTCTCTCTCTCTCTCTCTCTCTCTCTCTCTCTCACACACACACACATACACACACATGCAGTTTCCATCTATCGAATCCAGTACCGACAAATTGCGTATTATGTCTTACAAGGAAAAATAAAATCAGTTACCCCTTAGGAAAGAAAATGGAGACAGAAAAGGCATAATTGTTTTAAAAAAATGTTCCCTGGGGATAGGAAATACAAGTGACAGAAATTTGAGCAAATTCTCCCTCCATTCCTTGGGTTTTTGCTTCTTAATATCGTAGAAAATGACCGTAGGTGACAATAGTCTTCTTTTATTGACAACAACTTCATCACTCATCCCAATCAAGTGTAGAGTCAACACAAGACCCGAAAGGAAAGTGAGGACTTTCCCATTTTTTTCATTATCTCTCTCTCTCTCTCTCTCTCTCTCTCTCTCTCTCTCTCTCTCTCTCTCTCTCTCTGCCACTATTTGCATCACCATTTGTTTCTGCTCGTGCCGTATGGTCACCACCAACGAACCGACCTCCTCTGCTCTCGTCACCTCTTGGCTCTTGCTCTTCTGCTCCTCGCCCTTTCTCCTCTTCTTACCAATTATTTTCTCTTTGTCTGTTTTCTTCTCTTTCTCATCCCCATATCTTCTCATCTGCTCCTCTGTTCTTTTCCTCTCCTCCTCTTCTCATCTTCTCGTCCACTCACCTACTCACTCGTCACCCACTTAGTCCGAAAACCTTTTAAAAGCGACTTGGCTCTCCCGAGAGGACACGCCATCGCTTGTGTATTCTATGCAAATCGTAGGAGGGCAACTCATTATGGCAGCAGCGAAATAAAGCTTTGTCGCCCCTCTGCTTTTTGCTTTTTTCTCGGACTTTTGTTTGTTTCGGGTTATTACCATAACTCATTTATGCAGTATGAGATTGGCTAAGACTCATCTGCGAGATGGAGTTTTTGACAAACGGGTTAAGGCAACTGCCCTTCTGTTAAGAGTCGGTAAAAAAAAATGGGCTGTCATTCCTCGCATAGAAGCATAAGCCTCAAAATGCGAGTGGGCAGTTATTAAACTGGCCTCCATCTTTTATCTAGAGTGAATAAAACATTGGGTCTTGACGGCAGCTAGTCTTGCTTGTCGTCTGTTTCAGAGTAAATTTCTTGTCTTTATATATGTGACCTTTATTTACTTCATATATTTAAGCATATTGTTTTCTCTTGATTTAATGGATAATTTATTATTTTTTATATTGCCATCTTTACAGTAGGACTACATATCCTAGTTCCTTCTTTGTAGTTCTTCCCTTTAGTATTTTAAAGGATAATTTATTTCATTTTTGCATATTATCATTGCCTATGTGACATGAGGCAAGAATTATGCTGTTGAAAATGCTGCTCAAGTACTGCTAGACTTTTATTATTTGACACACTTACTCTTAAAACCCCATTTTCCTAAGTAAATATGAAAATTTTTCCCTTGAAATTGAATGAATTCGGCTTCATCCTCAGAAATCCCTAATTTATAGTTAGATTAAGTGAATAGAATTTATTATGAAATGATACTAATGATAGTATGCTAAGTTTCTTTTTGTATTCATGCAAACTAATCATACCATTAAATGCTGCATGCGTATTTCAGAGACGTATATAAGCGAAGATAATTGTTCGTTGTGATATATCTAACAAAATGAAAGTTGTTGTTTATTTTCATTGGTTTTAACAGAGTTCGAAAGAAAACCTAGACCTTCTTATGCTGTCTCGGACGGTGTAATCATTCACCGGTATAAGACAAAATGTGTCATACGGTAATTAAGCACATCCGACGACTGAATCTCGTGTGATTCCTTGTACGGATCGCCTTTGTGTATGGTTCTTCCATTCGCTTGGTGAGTTCTCTTGTTCATCCTTGTTTTCTTGATTATTGTGGTATATTTCTCCCCATTTTTTTTTTTTTTTTTTTTTGTAGTTTTCCCACTATTGTGCCGACTTTGTCTGTCCGTCCGCACTTTTTTCTGCCCACCCTCAGATCTTAAAAACTACTGAGGCTAGAGGGCTGCAAAGTGGTATGTTGATCATCCACCTTCCAATCATCAAACATACCAAATTGTAGCCCTCTAGCCTCAGCAGTTTTTGTTTTATTGAAGGTTAAAGTTAACCATAATCATGCATCTGGCAACGATATATGCCAGGTACCACCGGGCCGTGGTTAAAGCTTCATGGGCCGCGGCTCATACAGCATTATACCGAGACCACCGAAAGATAGATATATTTCGGTGGGCTTGATTAAACGATGTATATACTTGAAGCTCGATTTTTCTTCTGCGCATTTTTTACTTGTTTTTATTTGTTGGGGTTTCTGGTTATTTATCCCGTAATTCTTCCATTAGCTGTATTTCTTGCGAGCTGACTTTATTTATTCAGTGGGGTTCCTGAGTGCGTTTGCTTTATTAAGTGTTTCATTGCAAGGTAACTCATCTTGCCACTTCAAATTTGAGAAGGGTATAAAGGAGATAATGAATTGTCCATCTTCTTGTCAACATTTTTGGATGCATCAGTAACAAGATAGTCTCGGGAGGCTGTCATCCATACTCATTATCCCTCGCGTGGTGTGTTGCTGATGCTTTTTTTTTCTTCTTCTTCTTCTTCTTCTTCAGCTTTCTTCTCATTTTCTCAGTTTGGTGCATAACTGAAATATAATCGTGATCACTTTTTATAGTGAAAGAAATTTGCAGTACATCGTTAAGTTATATTTCAGTGGGTTTTGTGGCTTAATATTTATAAAAATATCAGGTGCAACATCAGTGAAAACTATGACCGGTACGAAGAGGACTATGAACTTGGTATAATGCAGTATTTTTGGCCAGTAACACGGATACGATTACAAAAATTGTAAGGGGCTTTCAAAACACCTGGGTCATATTCCTTTTCAGTAAGAAAATGACTTTGAGCTCTCCTTTCTCTCCCCATCTGCTTAAACATAAGACACCTACTGTCCTGTACACAAAATGTTTCTTGCTGGCCGTCTATTCCGTTTTAACCCGGAGTGCTTTTCTTCACCTCTGTTGCGGTATTTTTATTCATTCTTTGGCTGAATTACAACAATTAGAGTGCCTGTAACGTCGGCCGTCAGATATCTTTCTTATCATGCCACTCCTAAAAGGCAGAGGATGCAAGAAGTGGCCGAACCTCTAACGCTTTCCAGGCAAAGTGCTGGATGTGGCAGCTGGGAAGACAACGATGACTGTTGTTCCCCCTCGGTGTTCATTTTGGTCCTTAGGTTTCAGGAGCTAGTTATCTATGTAGTAGCAGAGACCACGATGAAATCCGGAAGCAAACGCAGTTATTGCTGTAATTGGGCCTCGTCATTGTCGTATTATCTGTGCTGCAGAACGATTTGATGAGTTTATTTTTTGCTTTTGTTTTCACTCATTGGAACCCGTTTTCGTGTTTTGATAACATTGAAATGGGAATTGTAGGTACCAAAAAAAACTGATATACTTCAATCTTGAGGTATCGTGATACCCTGATATCCCTAAATTCTTTTTGAGCAAAGTCCCGAGTATACCCAAATAATCCAATATTGATACAGGTTTCAGCTGAGAGAGAGAGAGAGAGAGAGAGAGAGAGAGAGAGAGAGAGAGAGAGAGAGTGAGAGAGGGGGAGAGAGAGAGAGAGAAACAACTACTTTTCAGCCACCAATTGGTCTTATTGCGGGCAATTTGGTATAGGTTTCACCTTTCACGTCATTAGGTCGGAATTAGAGACTTTCCCTTTTTCTCCATATTACTTTTTTCTTCGTTTTTATCATTTGTCAGATACGTGATACTTCTGGCCCTCCGAATGACCGAGTATCCGATTTCGAATAAGGGGAAAGATGGAAAATTCCTTCAAAAGCCAGAAACGAACGATATAATTGGGACCGGCCTTAATTATTTTAATTGATGTAATTGCTCCGTCAGCAAGTGTATATACAGTACTGTATACTATACAGTATAGTTGTGAGCGTTTTTGTGGGTCTCGAGAGGAGGCCGGTGGGCCAGGTCGTCTGACGCCCTTCCCTAGCCCAAGCCTCAAGGAGAACAAGTCAAAGAAGGAGGAAGGAAAAAAGAGTGGGGCTCTCAGCGGGAAAAAGTTACGGAGCTTGATGAGAATGTGTGGATCGTATGTCAATGTTTATTTGTGTGTAACCTTGGAGAGTCAGAATTACAGATACAGACAAATTTTTTATTATTTCTTTTCCCAATTGATCTTTCAATTTATCGAACAGTAGTCCGAGTTGCATCCAAAGGTTACCCCAAGACCTTGCATTAGGATGGTCTTGGAGAGAGTTCTTATATGGAGTTTTGGGAACGCATTTCGCCATTTTCGGATGCTGTCATCAGTCATCGGATCTGAATTGGTCAGTTTATTGTTCAGCCGAAATGTGTGGTGGGTATCCACGAGACGAAGATGAATCTTAATTGTGGAACGATGTTTTGAAAATCGAATAAAGAGTATTTGATTGATTATGAAATTTAGGTCTTGAAGACCAAGCGCCGGAACCCATCAGGATTATTCAGCGCCGTAATGAAGGTGAAATATATAAATTAATGATTTGATTGATAATGAATAGGTGAATGATGGCATACTAGTAAAATTCAGTGTTAAAATATGAACGTAAACAATGAAGAATGATGTTAGATAGAAACAACCGGAAACAAGTATATATTAAACTTTTATATTCAAAATATATACGTAGTATAAGAATGAATAAGATCAAAATCTTTATTGAATATACTGAAATCATATCTCATTAAAATAACCAGATTCTTTCAGATAACTCATAAGGTTATCTACCACTACGTCATCATTTAAAATTTCTAAAATAGTCTTCCCAGTTAGTAAGTACTTTGCCCTCAGGCGATCATGCAGCATCCTTTGCTTTACTCTCAGCCAGTTCGTTCCCTTCTAGACCAGTGTGCCCAGGAGTCCAACAAAACTTTACTGATTTGGGCGAACAGAAAGATAATAAAGCCATTCCCGAGCCTTTTGAATTAAGGGATGGGTAGGGTTAAACTTCTTCAGGGCTTCTAAAACACTCCTTGAGTCACTGTATATTACTGTGGATTTGAATTTCTTATCAGATAGAAGATTTTAAGCATCAACTATGTCTGTTGCTTCAGCAGTGAATATGGATGAGGAGTCTGATAACTTTTTTACATATGATTCCCCCTCACACACCACTGCACATCCTACTCCATCTTCCGATTTTGATCCGTCAGTATAGATTTTCCTGTCATTTATCTGCCTCTCATCTTGCTTCAAAAACTTGTTTCTCACTTCTTCTTCCGGACGATCTTTCTTCTTTGTCTCTTTAATGCAGACATCTATTGCTGGAATAAACGATGGAGGGATAACAGGATGTTTCACTTGTAGGATCTTCTGCGTTTTTATATTTTCATCCTCCAGATCACCCAGCTTTCTGATTTGAAATGGTATTGAAGATCTAGATCCAAAAAGACTTGAGTCACACTGTTTTAAGATCTCAAAGGAAGGATTTTCCTTCGAGCTTTTCAGCCGCATAGTGTGTCTCAGACCTAGCTCATGCCTCCTCAAGTCCAGTGATAGCTGATGGGAGTCTACATAAATACTTTCAATGGGTGAAGTTCTAAAAGCTCCAGTGCAGATCCTTAGCCCCATATTGTGCACAGCGCCCAATTCCTTAAGTTTAGTCTTTGAAGCAGATGAGCATGCTTGGCAGCCATAGTCTAACTTAGATAAACACACTGCATTATAAAGCCTTAACAACGATTTTTTATCAGCACCCCAATTAAAATTAAATACTACTTTTAAAATATTTAGTGATCTCTTCACTTTCACTTTTAACTGGTCATTATGATTATTCCAAGTGAGCTTGTCATCAAAGACCATTCCTAAAAATTTTACTTCAGTAGTGTAAGGTAAAATAATTCCATTTAAGGTAAGAGTTGGAATGGTTTCCTTAGTTCGGCGTCTGCAGAACCGAACAGCGGCAGTTTTAGATTAGGAAAATCGAAACCCTTGCTCATTAGCCCACTTGCTTGCTTTATCGATGGTTCTTTGCATGAACCTGCTAGTATCATATCCTGTGCAGTACAGAGCCAAATCATCCTTTTACTGGTGATGATATCTTTTCTAATGCTCCATTGATGGCAATAGCAAAGACGGTGACACTAAGGACACTACCCTGAGAACTCACTCTTCTTGTAGGAAAGGTCGTGATACATGATTCCCAACTCTTACCTTTATATATCTTTCTGATAAAAACGAATTTATAGCTCTGATCATTTTTCAATTAATGCCCATCTTATACAACTTTTTTATAATACCATAACGCCATGTGGTGTCATATGCCTCTTCCAAATCAAAGAAAACTCCTATTGTTTGGGTCTGTTTAGCAAAACCTTGTTGTATTTGGTTTGAGAGCCTGAGCAAGGGATCTAAAGTAGATCTAGTTTTCCTAAAGCCAAACTGGAATAGAGAAAGCAATTTATTTGTTTCTAAGTGTTATATAAGTCCGGCGTTAATCATCTTTTTCATCAGCTTACAAACACAACTAGTGAGAGCTATTGGTCTGTAGCTGCTGGGTAAAGCAAGATCCTTGTTTGGTTTCTTCATAGGGAGGATTAATGATAATTTCCAGCTCTTAGGAATAATACCAGTTTCCCAGATTTCATTTATTATATCTAAAAGAAATTTCTTTGACTTTTCTGGGAGATGTTTCAGCATTTCATAGAGTATTTTATCTTCAGCAGGGGTTAATGGTTTGGTATTCTGCAAGGCATCTTCGAGTTCCTGCAGTGTAAATTTTGCATTATATGGTTCAAAATTATTTTCACTTAAATCAAGAGAAATCTGGGTATTTCTAATGTCTTGGAATTCTAGAGAATAGTTCTCACTACTTGATAATCTTGAGAAATGTTCTAATTTTTCTGCGACCCTCTCTGGCTGGGTGATTAGGCCACCATTTATCTTAAGGGTAGGCAGAGGTTCATGGACAAACTTGCCATTTAGTTTTTTAATTTTCTTCCAAATCATTTTGGATGGTGTTTTTGAGCTAATGCCATTAATGTAGTACATCCATGACTCTCTTTTTGCTTTTTTAAAACATTTATTTTGCTTGGCCGCAGCACGTTGGTAAATAACTTTGGCTTGGGCAGTTATACTACTCCTATACTTTTTGTAGCATTTTCTAGTGATCTTTCTCATACTAGTGCAGGTTTTGTTCCATAAAGGAACTGCTGGTCTAGAGGGCTTCCCTATTTTTTGTTGGAATAGAGGCAATCGCACTGTTGATGGTGGTGTCATTGAAGTAATTAATTGCCTCTGAGATGGATGGAAATGATTTTACATTCTTGTCCATGAGAACAGACTAACTAAATTTCTTCCAGTCTGCTTCATCTACCTTCCATTTGGGAGGTGACTCAGATGGCTGATTCTTAACTGTTTTTATATGAATTGGTAAGTGGTCACTACCATGTGGATATTCATTTACTGACCATTTACTATCAATGTGAACACTAGATGAGCAAATGCTCAGATCAATAGCCGAATAAATATTGGATTAGATGTTATGGTAAGTCATGGCTCCATTATTGAATATAGTGATATTATGATCATCCATAATACCCTCCAACATCCTACCCCTTGGCATCTGTCGTGTTCCCACCCCATATGGGTTTGTGAGCTTTAAAATCACCAAGGATGAGGAAAGGAGTAGCAAGCTGATTGATCGGTAAATGAATATCATTATAAGTGAAATCCAAATCAGGAGGAAGGTATATGGAGCGAACTGTAATTTGCTTATCTAAAATGAAAGTTACTGCTACAGCTTGGAGATGAGTATTAATTGATAGCAAGGAGTGTTGCAATGACTTATGCACAATAATTGCGGCACCTCCCTTAGCTCTATCTCCCAGGATTTTATTGTGTGCTTCCAAGCTTAGTTTCCTGGAGGCACACAATACCTGGGCTATGGTCATGGAGCAGTACCTTCAGCTCTTCACTTCAAGCCCTAAGACCTCTAGAGTTCCATTGTAGTATTGATGTGAAAACTATTTTTTGGGCTTGGTGGAAGCCCCTTTGAATGGAGCCTTCTCATGTATTCTCTTTTGTTTGTGAGTATTATCAAGAGATGATTTGGAAAGGACTGGTCTTGACAGGTTTGGTTTATTACCTGTTGATTTACTGGTGTCATTTTGTTTCCCTTTCTTATCAATTCGTTTAAATTCAGGCTGGGGTTCTTGCATTGAGCTTAGTACTTCGTATCTATTACTAATTGATGCATGTTTAATTGGAGGAGAGGATGAGGGGGAACGTCTCCTCTTTTGGTGCTTTTGCTCCTCAGTCTCCATTAAATAAGACAGAGACTCTGCCTGAGACAATTCCAAGGTGGTTGGGTTAAGTGTCATCTTATCCTCCTTGGAGGCTTGTGCTCTAGCCTCAACAGGCTGAGCACCTGACCCAGATGGCTGGGCCACTACCACAGGGGTTGATGCACCTGCTACATTAGAGGGTGCTGCCACTGCACCCCTAGTGGTAGATAGGGGTTGTGGCTTAAGAACTTGAGCATAGCTCCTAGGTTGTTGTCCTAATTGTCTTTTTGCAAAACCAATACTTATATGCTCTGCATTGGCTTTATTTAGTGCAGACAGTTCAAATTTGTAAATTTCACAATTTTTGTTATTGGATTTTTGTTCCAGTTGACAATTAACACATTTTGCTTTTCTATTACATTCATCATCATGATGGAAACCAGAGCAGTTTATACAAATTTTAGAATTTTTGCAGTTTTTTGATGGGTGGCCAAACTTAAAGCAATGATAGCACTGCATTGGTCTTTGCTGGAAAGGACGTGCTCGTACCCTTTCATTTTCAAATATGACTTGAGAAGGTACTTCAGGGTCTACAAAGGTTAAAATGATCATGTTGGCAATAGCTGCCTTTTTCACTCTCCAAACTGAAGTGGGACTCATTTCCAAAATTTCCTCTTCTCTCATGTCATAAAGGTCCTTATCAAATAGTACTCCCTCCCATAACTAAAGCTTAAGTGGGGCTTGATCTTCGTAATCATTTCATCATTTTAATGTCCAACAAGGTCAGCATATATGCTTGGGTTGTGGATTTGGCATGAATAAGAACAGTGTTCTTCCTAAAACAAGAAATATCTCCGCTCTTTATTCCTTCCACCTTTTTCTGAAGAAACCTGCAAAATTTATAGTAGTTATAATTTTCCTCCTTGGCTAAACCTACCACCCACATAGGAGGTTTAGGAATCCTTACTTCTGCATTGTAGTTTCTGTCTGATTTATCCTGAGCCCATTTAGATGGCACATAAACGTCCATGTCTTTGGGAACTTTGTCTGTTAAGGCTCCTCGTACTGTACCTTTACCTATTTGTATGGCACTTATCATACTACTAGTCTTTAGAGCCTCACCATGGCTACAAAAGGTAACCCACGCTTCCTATTCAGATTCAATATCAATAAAGTTCATCCTGATTTTTACAACAATTCCAAATGAGTTCAGAGTTGTCGAGATCATTTCATAATCACAACAGACTGGTAATTCTTCGATACGGATCATTCTCAAGTTTTTTACACAACCTTGCTGTGTTGAAGATTTAATTATGGATGAAGATTTCTTAGAGAAGTCCATGTCCTTGCTTGAGTTTGTCAACAATGTAGCATGGCTAGAGGGTCCATGGGAGGGGAAGTCAGGAGGGGGATCAGGATATTTGTTAGTACTGCTTTTTGTCAATTTATTTTTCGAGAAGTCATCAACATTTGGAGAAATTTCAATCTGCAAGAGGGGCGCAGAGGTCGTCATCTGTGCCAGAACAGCACCATCAGAGGGTCCAGTGGTACTCGAATCCTTATAAATGCTAGACATAAAGATTTGAGAGGGGTAAAAAAAAAATTATAATAAACCTGAAAGCCTTAAAAAGATATCATTAGCCTTTCATGGGGTTTATACTTCCACCAATGGCACAAGTGAGAACTGACTCCCAAATGTTCGTGTCCCTACTCTACCCCACAGGGGATGGCACAACATGATTATAGTGGCCCAAGTGTAAGCCAAACCCACTTGCTAGGACTGAAGGTATCACGAGAATACTATCATCCCCACTCTAATCATATTATGGGCAAACCGGATAGAATGCTGAGAGTCCAGAACCAGACCCCCTTGGAATCCATGGTCCAGCCCTAAAGATAGTTCCGCCAGATGTCTCTCAGGTCCGAACATTATCGGGCAGCTGATGGTCCTACCACAGTTCCCACTATCTAGCTTCGGATATAACCTGATCCCATTTATGATATCTTCTCCTATTTATCAGGTCCAATAAATTTTAGCAAAAGCAGAAAATTCAACAAAAATGAATTCAAAGAAAGACAAATGGTATATGGGACTCTTGGACTCAAACCCGGGAACAGATTCCTGGGGTTCAAGAGCCCCCTCACCACGTCAAGTTGGTCCCAGATCGAGGGAGATAAAGAGTATTTGTCCGTCTCTCGACCTGGAATTATTCTTGTGGCTTCCTCCAGATGGGGGCCACGAAAGGCGCCTTTGCTAAACAAGTTGAGTTACCGCGCAGATTCCCAGAACGATAGATGTATTCGATGGCATCTCTTGGTACATCATGCTGGAGCCTCTTTCAGTTCTAACTTGGTAATTATGACTTATTTTGTTGCTGTCATCATGAATTTACCTGCAAAATACAAATATAATTCAAATTAATCATTTAGGAAATAGGTGTTTTACTTGTTGCATTTCTCTCTCTCTCTCTCTCTCTCTCTCTCTCTCTCTCTCTCTCTCTCTCTCTCTCTCTCTCTCTGTGTTATTTGCCTTATTTCAATCAGATGGATATCCAAGATTACAAGACAACTTTTTTTTTTATTTTTTAAACCTTTTGTATGCGATATCGGAACAAGCTTTGTACTTATAACTTATATTAAACAGTTTTCCTTTGGCTAGATTTCCTCTTTAGAATAATATTTTATACACCTTTTGGTGTTTCAAACGCAAGTAGCAAATTAGCAGTATCGTAATGAATTACAACAGGGAACGACTTTAGATATATATATATATATATATATATATATATATATATATATATATATATATATATATATATATATATATATATATATATATATATATATATATATATATATATATATATATATATATATATATATATATATATACACTGGAGTGCTGAAAGGCCTTTGGAGTGCTGCGAGGCCTTTCGACGCTAGTCCTTTACTTAGCAGACTGAAGAAATATAAAAGTGTTTACAAAGAAATCTCATATAAATGACAGATGGGGATTATAAAGGAAACATATGTACCTGGAATCCAACACAATTGAAGAATTAGTAGAACTGCCAAAACAGGATTAAATATTTAAGAGGTTTTTACAAAGGATTAGGATCAACCGTTCAGGAGCAGGGACAGGACAATTAAAAGATTATACAGGTTCGTGACTGACCACCTATAAATTTTTAGTACAACACAATAATTCTTTTTTTGTAAACAATAATAACTTTTGCAAGATGAACATTTTTACAAATAAAAAATTATATTAAACATATGGATACATAGAAAATATATATCAAGTAGCTACCTTGTAATTAAGTCAGTGATTTTATCTTTTAGGTCATTCTTGAACATTTTTCTAATACAGGGGTCCAAATAATACATGCCAGGGCTAAGATTAAAATTACAACTGGAAGTAAGCTGGATAATAGCGGACTCAATAGATTTCTTGAAGAGAAATCTTTCGACCTGGCAATCACTGAACTTTCAGTCCAATTTATCCTGTGAGAGTTTTCACTTAAATGAATGATTATAGCATTGGATGCTTGTCCAGTTTTGACTGAATACTTATGTTGCTTAATACCTACATCTAAATCTTTGCTAGATTGGCCAGTATAAAAGAGGGCAGTCCAAACATGGAATTTTTATATTATGTTGTTGTTTTAGCAAAAGATTTAGCTATTTTTATTAACATTCTTATAAGAAAGAATTTAAAACAAACAAACATCCAACCAACACCTTCATTCTGAAAATCCTCACAGGATAAATTGCTGAGAGTTCAGTGATTGTTAGATCGAAAGACCTCTCAAGTTTTCTATTGAGTTTGTATTATCCAGCTTACTTCCAGTTGTAATTTTAATCTTAGCCCTGGCATGTATTATTTGGACCCCTGTATTAGAAAAAATGTTCAAGAATGACCTAAAAGATAAAATCACTGACATTTTAATTGCCAGTTTACTTGATATATATTTTCTATATATCTGTATGTTTAATATAATTTTTTTATTTGTAAAATGTTTATCTTGTAAAAAGTTATTGTTTACAAAAAAAGAGAATTATTGTGTTGTACTAAAAATTTTTAGGTGGTCAGTCACGAACCTGTATAATCTTTTAATTGTCCTGTCCCTGCTCCTGAACGGTTGATCCTATCTTTGTAAAAACCTCAATAAATATTTAATCCTGTTTTGGCAGTTCTACTAATTCTTCAATTGTGTTGGATTCCAGGTACATATGTTTCCTTTATAATCCCCATCTGTCATTTATATGAGCTTTCTTTGTAAACATACTTTTATATTTCTTCAGTCTGCTAAGTAAAGGACAAGACGAAAGTGCATGCAGCACTCCAGTGTTCCAAGATCGTGGATTTTATCTTTATTTATATATTCATCACATTCCATATTTTTTTGATTCAGTTTTATATATATATATATATATATATATATATATATATATATATATATATATATATATATATATATATATATATATATAAAGGGTAAGTCAAAAGTTCCAGAAAAATTGTTGAATGATGTATTTATTATTAGGAATGAAACAACCCAAATACTTGGTAAACAATTATCTGTGATGTAGTGATCATATAGACTTGTTACCTCAGTCATCCTCTCTTGCTACCGTGGTGTTAACATCTGCTTCAGAAAAGTAACTTCTTGAACCCATGGAAAATAAAAATTTTGAGATGAGAGCTAACATCAAGTTCTTGACCAAGCTTCATTGGAAACCAGGAAAAATTATTGAAGCTTTGCAACAAGTTTATGGAGATTCTTCTCCATCTAAATCAGTTGTTTATGATTGGATAAACGATCTAAGGATGGTTGGGAGGACCTCAAAGACAACCCAAGAGAGGGAAGACCATCGACTCAAAAAAATGAAAGAATTGTGGCTTTGGTGCAGAATCTAGTGGATGAAGATCGTCGGATTACTATCGATATGATAGCTAATGAAACTGGGATCTCCCATGGTTCCGCATTTTCAATTTTAAATGAAAATCTTGGTTTGAGTAAACTTTCAGCACGTTGGGTCCCAAAAAGCGTTGCGCTGAAGACCAACTGCATCAAAGAGCTGAACTTTCTCTTGCAGTTTTAACGAAGATTGAATCAAATGAATCAGAGTTTTTTGACCGGATTGTTACTGGAGATGAAACTTGGATCCATCAATATGACCCAGAAAGTAAAATTCAATCAAAGCAATGGTTACCAAGAGGTTCAGCTGCACCAGTGAAGTTCAAAGTGGCGAGATCTGCCCAGAAGGTTATGGCAACAGTGTTTTAGGACTCCAAAGGAGTGATTTTGATTGATTTCCTTGAAGGACAAAAAACAATCACCAGGAACTACTACAAAGGTGTTTTGCAAAAACTGAAGACTGCATTGGCTAAAAAACGTCGAGGAAAGTTGCACCGCAGAATTTTGTTCCATCATGATAACGCTCCAGCACATTCATCAAGGGTTGCAAGAGAAGTCCTACGGAAATTTATGGGAAACTCTTCCACATCCTCCTTATAGTCCTGATCTTGCTCCTTCAGATTTTTCCCTGTTCCCAAAACTCAAGGAACACTTAAGAGGAGTCCGGTTTGAATCTTTGGATGCTGCTAAACATGCAGTTTCAACATGGTTTAATAGAAAGGCCCCAAATTTCTACAAAGAAGGGTTGCAGAGGTGGAAACAACTGTTTTGAAAAGTGTATAGAGTTAGATGGTAGATATGTAGAAAAATGATGTTTGAATTTTTTAAATAGAGAGTATATTGAATTTTTCCTGAACTTTTGACTTACCTGTATATATATATATATATATATATATATATATATATATATATATATATATATATATATATTGTGTGTGTGGTTTAATTATTGTTTTGACCTTCTTCATCATAAGAACCAGTAGGGCTCTTCATATGCACGAAGACCATTTTCACCCTTAGTGCTATACCGCTCACAGAGGGCGATGTATTAATAGTGTCTTTAAGTAATACTCAGCATGTAAGCCGGATAGTGTTGTGTAATTGCAGATGTATTAATCTGCATTCTCTTCCAATCAGTGCCTGTGAAATCTTTCAAGTTACAGCTGCTCGAGGCCTATTGGCCCTGAGAAATGGGTAAAAAAGTGCTGTGTATGTGTTAGTGCTTGGCCCTCCCTTGACAACAAAAATGTCATCCGGCCACCCTCCAACCGTCACGCCAGAGACCATGGTACCTAACGGTACCATTGCTTCACACATAAATCCTGTGCTCAAGAACAATTGTCTTTACTTTATACAATACCAATTGAACCGTTCCGTCATTGAGTGCGTTATAGAATTGGTCCATGCAACCTTCTCTGATGAGGAAATTAACATTGCATATTCCGAAAGCAAAGCCTGATACCAGAACTCATTCTTCGGGAGCGATCAGCTAAAAACTTATCCTCTCCCAAGAAAATATCATATATCACTCAGTGGCTAAAGACCTGCTCAGTGGAAAATCTACTCCGATGACCCCTTCACTATGCCCCCAAAGGGACCTGCTGATCTAAGCCTCCCAGTAGTGTACAACACAACAGAAAATGCCTGCCAAGAGTCAAAGTTTCTCTCAGAAACTTTGACTATCAGAAAAAATTGAAGAAACAAATAACAGTCTCTCATGGAAGAGGGATGCGATCAGGGGACTACAGGAATGATTCGACAGTCGCAAAACTGAAGAAACAAATACTCTTTCACTGATATGGGATACGATCAAAGGCGTTCAGAAATCATTTGACAGTCTTACAGCAAGAAAGAGGCATCTATTGTTTCCTCGCCTTCCAGCAACATGAGAGAAGTGGGGCCGCCATGTGAGGTCGAGGTGACCATACTCACAGTCTAGGTATATACCGTACCCTCCCAAGTGGAAAACGCCTCTCTCCCACAGATGAAGCAACCACATCACCCGTAGACCTATCGGAAGGGACCAGTGGACTCCCAACCTCCTCTCCCTCCCCAATGCCTCCGATGGAAGATAGATCCTCAGTCAAGATCACCAGCCCTCGTGAGTCTTCCAATCCTATTTCTCCCCCTCCTCCCCCCATTATGGATGGTGATGAGAATGATCATGGGGGGATTGGTGGCTGGCAGACTCAAGCCAGTAGAAAGAAGAAAAGAACCTCCCAATTGCCCGCTGGACTGAAGCCCAACAGTCATGAATCACCTCGCCTGAAACCTGAGAAGAGATGGCACGTTGTTATTCACAATTTGCGCCCATTGGTAAAGCTAGACGCCATAGTAGAGAGAGTCAAGTTTCTCACGGGCTCCCATGCAAAATTAAACGTAAAGTGACTTACAGGATTGCCTGCCTATTTCAACACTTCGATGTTCTTAAAGGTGAGAATTTCGGTCCTATTATAAAAGTCTCTAGATATAACCTAATCCGGGACACTCCCGCCCCCACCCGGGAATTTGTTGGCAACCCAAGCAGGGGTTTAGCTGCAGGCCTGCCATCTACCGCAAGTGCCAGCCAACCTCCCACGGCGAGTGACTGCCCACCCCCACCCCCACTGGCCAACCCCATCCACCCAAATGATCAGCTCCATTTCCCATCTTCGTCAGTTGCCATGGATACATTTTAGATATAATAACTTGGAATATTTTTGGCCTCAAGCAGAACATTCCTCGCCTAAACATGTTCTGCAAAAACTTCAAAGGCATCGTTGCATTACAAGAAATGCTCCTCTGGCCACTTGGCCTTGTTATCTGCGATTCATTGCATGAAGACCTCAGAGTTTACTCACCTCCTCAATGCAAGTTACAGATCACATCATAGCCGGTCACCCAGAAAGGGGCCTTTTTTTCCTGACACAAATCATTAGACAATATAGGGAATGTGATGACCTATAGGTGTGGTAGAGTGCTGGGGCTTCAAGTGACAGTAGGGGACTCTAAGATCCTAATAATCAGTGTTTATATGCCCTGGGAAAACGAGGGAAAACGAACGTACTCGCTTCTGTCAAAATCACGCCCTCCAAATTAGCGATGTAATGCTCCTCCCTCCCTCCTTCTATACCTATGTAAAAAATAGAATGGACATAATTACAACCTCCTGGCTGGACCGCTGCATCACGTCTCCACACCTTCATGATTCAGTTGTGACCTGCACAATTCTCTATGATTTGCAATGGGCTATGATCACATCCCTATACAGGTGGCATTCAGTATCCAATCCCTTCGTTCCGTGAACCCACTAACTGATCGTCCACCTGCTGTTAACTGGGATTTTAAAAATCAGCAGAAAACCAGCAGATACTTTAGGGAAACCACAGAAACCAGGTTGCTGTCAGAAGATTAACAGGCAGATGCCTTACTCTGCACAAACACAAAATGTAGAAATGACCACCACAGGAGAGATTTGAAAGAATTCTATTCAAACATAATTTCTGCTATGCTTGCTTCCGGCAGGGCTCCCTTTATATTTCGTCAAGGCTACATAACAAACATCTCACACGTCTCGAACTCTCGACCTACCCGCGCAACAACTTGCTGCTGGGAGAAAGGGCGTTGTGTCTGGTATGATACATGTACCATACGCTACCGGGGTCTAAGCGATGTCAGGCAGGGCAGCCGATCGAGACTACGGTCTACCCCAAAGCCAAATCAAAGGTCCTTCAAAAAAAGGCATCGTGCTTACCCCATACAAAAATGGGAAAAAAGCATGTTAAAAGAAGAAGAAGAAGACTCTCGTAATATACCTGGCTGGAATGACTTGGTTAAAGATCTGTATACACACTTACAAGTAATTTTTTTACTGTGGAGGATAAGTGATTCGAGGAAGGACACTTTGCATTGCTAATGAGACAGGTAAGAGGGCAGTTCAAACTTGATTTTAAGCACTGCAGAACAAATGAAAAGCAACTAAGAGCTGATGCAATGTCTAGATAATTAGAATCTGAGATTACCCTGTCTTTGGAAAGACATTCAATCCCCCTAAATCCCAAAACTAGGAAGCTATCACAGAGAATAGGAGAAGCCATCAGTGACAAGGCTATCGCAAGAATGTGGGGCAATCACTTCAGCACAATCCTGAATTGCATAAACAATCAAGACACCAAACATATTATGCCAGGTAACATCAGCGATGCCATAAACAACCTACCTAATGACAAATCGCCTGGCTGTGATTGTCTCCCTGCAGAGGTTTTCAAATTCTGCCATCCGATAATTTACATTTTGCTAGCTGATCTATTTAGTGCGTGCGTAATTCACCAGTTTCTTCCAGACTCCCTGCTCTTAAGTTCACTTAATACCATTAATCAAAACAAGCTAAAGGATGCAGCCAACCCTGGCAATTATCGCCTGATTGCAATTACTATGATTGAGTTGAAGATACTTGAGTCGGTTATTCTAGTGAGACTTCTCGCCTTTCTACGCACTACTGACAACCAGTTTGGATTTAAAGCAAACCACACAACCAACACCTGCATCTGCATCCTGAAAGAATTGCTGAACTATTACCTATCATCAACCTCTCCTGTTTTCTTATGTTTTGTAAATGTGAGAAAAGTATTTGACAGAGTAAACTACATGGAGCTCTTCCTGAAGCTGCACAAAAGAGGCACACCTGCATATTTAATTGGCATTTTATATTGCCAGTTTTCCACCCAGCAATTCTGTGTCAAATGGGGTAACATATTGTCGTGCATCTTTGGCTCCCTAAACGGGCCCCGTCAAAGGGGCAATCTCTCTCTATACCTGTTTAATACGTACACAGATGCCCTGAATGTCAAACTGAACTCACTCCCAATCAGATGCACTATCAGCGAAATAACAATAAACATCTCTTACACAGACGATAGGGGTCTGATTTCCCCACCAGTGCAAGGTCTCCAGCGACTCATCGACACTTGCCGTTGATATGCAGAGGAATTTAATATCCTGTACATCGAAACCAAGACCCAGTGCATGTCGCTGCTTCCAAGATCGTTTAAGCATACTGCAGAACCACAAATTTTCCGCGGAAATCATCGTCTGGAATTTGTGCATGAATCTCCGTATTTGGGCCACGTCATCACGGACGACCTAAAAGATACGGCAGACATAGAACAGAGGCGTCATAAACTATGTGCAAGTGGCAACATGATTGCAAGGAGGTTTGCCTTCTGTCACTGAGACACGGAACTGCTGCTCTTCCGCTCGTACTGCTGCAGTATATATGGGTGTACCCTTTGGATGAACTATACCCGAGAGGCCATGAGACGTATCAATGTTGTTCACACTGACATTCTAAGACGCCTCACAAACACAGCTTGCTACCACTCCGCCACGCAGATGTTCGTAGAAAACTGGTTGGATAATTTAAAAATCATTGATAGGCGAACAACATCCAGTCTGATCACCCGACTGAGAAACAGCAGCAGTTCACTCATACAAAGCATCCTAAGCAGTGAGGGAAGAAGATCTAAACTGTGGGAAGGGTGGGATAATGAGGCGTCTGTTCCTTAAATGACCTAATCGTTATTTTTGCAATTATGAAGTGCCATCTGCAGAATATTACTGTTTATTATTATTATTATTATTATTATTATTATTATTCTACGTTTATTGATATTATTAGCATTTTCTTTTTTATTATTACTGTGATTATAATTATAGAGTTTTGCTATTTTCAGTTTTCGTATTTAGCCTTCTGGACCTGACCCCTGTAACCTATGCATGAAAACCTGTTGGGAAAATTTTCCCTTTCTGATAGGCTGAATATCATGTTCCCCTTCGTTAACCTCCACCATAAATAATAGCCCTACTTCATGCACAAAAAAGCAATTAGTAAAATTTTATCTCTCTCTCTCTCTCTCTCTCTCTCTCTCTCTCTCTCTCTCTCTCTCTCTCTCTCTCTCTCTCTTTCTTGTGTTGACTAGTATTTTCTCATTTGCAGCAAATCTTAACTAACATATAGCCCTACTTGTAATCTTAACCAGTCACACATGGTTTTTTTTTTTTTTTTTGCATTAGGAATGAAATGAGGGATGTTTTCTTTATACTCTTGTGTATTTGAGCTTGATACACACACTTATACTGCATATGTCCACTCATTTTCTACATAGTTCGGGATCCTTAGGGAAATGCTAGAAGTTAATCTTTCCACCACCAGCATTGTTCTTTTGCAGTTTAAAACAGCCATTACTATCTCTTATCATCATGGTAGTCACGTAATAATCACGTAATAAACCCTGAAAACATGAACGCTTGTTACAACGCTTGTTACTTGCAAAACTTTAAAAAAAAAAGCATTGGCGTGCTAACAGAGTGGATTGGTACTATATAACGTCATGCACAGAAGAATTAAAAACGTGACCTTTGCAGAATCATCTTAGCTTCAAAGGTGCCCCTGTCGTGTTTATTTGTATTTTTTTTTTTTATTTCAGCAGCTGAGCCTGATCCTCAGTCCTCATAAGTTAAGATTGACTAGGAGCTAACGTATTTCTTTTGCATGGGTGTCATCATTCAGACAGCTAGGTAATTTTCCAGTGAGAGCCGGGTTGGTTACTGCTCTTGTAGTATAAGAGTAAGTTGGTTAGTTTCGTGAGATTTAAATTGGCACGTTGAGAGATGATATGTGTGGCCCTTTCGTATTGATGGTTGAGGACGTCTGACTTCACCCAAGTAAATGGGGCACGAGGTGTCCTTTAAGGTGTTTGTGGGTCATCTGAGAGGAGAGGTTCCCTGTCAGTTTAATGGGGAAAAATCTTGTCCGTTGTAGGTTGTGCAGTTAGATCATCATCATCGCCCCCAAGGATGTGCAACGCAAACGGGTCTGCGAAATTCTTCTACGCAAATCGTTCCCCTTCTTCCAGTTCCGCAAATCTCTGAAATGTTAAGGATATACATGAATTATATATAGATATATATATATATATATATATATATATATATATATATATATATATATATATATATATATATATATATATATATATTCACTTAACTGAAGGAAGGCTTAAAACAAGAAGTTTACGAAAAAATCATAAGTAGTTACAAAATCACCCTCTGTGGCCAAAAATGCGCAAACATTTCGGTTAGATATGTTGATGGTATGTTCTGTGCTTGTCCCTTGACAAAGATGAAAAGGGTATCCTAATAGCGTTAAATGTCCTTGCACCTTCCATCCATTTTACCATGGAGACAGAAGTTAGATAATGAATTGGCGTGTTTACATGTTTTAGCTTTGAAGTTTGACAGACTTCAGGTTTTCAGTGTATCCATTTAAATTAAATTTTATTGAGACCATTATCCCACAATCAAGAAGATGGTATATTCATGTATGTTTTTAAGGCCGAAGTGGATCAGTGGCCTTGACTTTCTCGAAGTTGAGCTGGAGAGCCAGGGAAATAATGACAAATTTTCAATACCTCCCTCTCGCAACCCCCTCCTGCGTGCACCTCCACACCGGTATCACCGCCCCACGTGATGGCCCCCTGATGGACCAACATAAGGCTTCCGTCATTCACCAGGGAGAACACAGTGTCTTGGTTCTACAAGGTCGAGGGGCAATTCAGAATAGCAGGCCTGACTGACGAGGTGTTGAAGGCGGACATCGCCATTAATGCCCTCCTGGAGGAGATTTATAAGAAGATCGCCCCATGGTTGACGACGTTGGTCCCCGCCACCTTCCAAGAACTGAAATCCACTCTCGTCAAGACCTGCTCCCTGCTGGTCTCCAAGAGAGCTGCCCGCGCCCTCAACCTCGCCCTCAACCCCCAGCAGGAGGGAAACCTCTTAGAAGTGTGGCACGCCCTCCAGGACCTCCTCCTCCTCCCTGAGACTGACAGCAGCAGCAGGCGCAAGGAAATCAGTCTGTCGAGGGAGATCTTCCTGCAGCAGCTACTGCTGGAGGTCTGTGGGCAGATCACGGGCGCATGCACCCTGCCGGTTGAGGACCTAATCAGGTTGGCACAGCAGGTGACGGACTTCACAAAGGCGGCCAAGCAGGCGACCACGCCCACACACTCCACCAACTGCCTCCTGCCGGAGTACCCCACCACGGAGCCCGTCAACTCCATCGGGCAGGAAAGGTCGTCCCACCAGCAGAAGAGGGAAGGGCCTGGGCTATGCTACTTCCACCAGAGGTTCGGGAGAGCCGCACGGAAGTGCGAAGCCCCCTGCCCTTTCTTCCCTTCAAAAAAAATGGAGGAGGCAGCGGCCAACCCCAAAGGCCGCCATGGCAGTAACAACAAAAATACCCAGGGGTCCCTTACCAGTAGGGTTCTACATCCGCCACACGATCTCCATCAGGATGATGTTGGTTGACACTGGAGCCATGCATTCGGTGTTTCCACCTTCAGGAGAGGACCGCAGACGTCCACCGGACCTGACTACCTGCCTGACTGCCACAAACAGGTCCCCCTTCCTCTCTCCTATGGCACCAAGCTCCTGTTGATCTCCATCCTTGGCCAGAGGTACAACTAGGAGTTCATCATCGCGGACGTCAGGACTCCATTCCTGGGGACGGACTTCCTCGCCCACTTTAGTCTGGCAGTTGATATTGGCCGCAAACGCCTGCTAGACACCCAGTCCTGCCAGTCCCTGCCCTTGTCGCCAGGCCCCAGGGAGCCCGCCATCTGTTCCATTGCACCACACCAGCCTCTTTCCACAGGGCCAGGATATTCTCCAAAATGGGGTTACTAAAATCTTATTTTCAGATCCCAGTAACTCCAGAGGACATCCCCAAGACCGCCATCGTCACACCCTTTGGGTCCTACGTCTTCGCCTTCTCCACCTTCAGCCAGAGGAACACGGGGGCAACCTTCAAGAGGTTGATGGACAGCATCCTGGGGGACCTGGACTTCTGCGTCTGCTGCGTCGATGATATCCTAATCTTTTCCAGTTCCCAGGAGGAACACCTGCAACGCATCCAGAAGGTTTTGCAGCGCCTACAGGAGAATGGCC
Source organism: Macrobrachium rosenbergii (assembly GCF_040412425.1). NCBI lineage: Eukaryota > Metazoa > Arthropoda > Malacostraca > Decapoda > Palaemonidae > Macrobrachium > Macrobrachium rosenbergii. The sequence continues at coordinate 56,667,392 of NC_089756.1, forward strand.
TCGTCGTCAGGTTTGACAAATGCACCTTCGGCATCGAGAAGGTGGAGTTCCTGGGCCACGAGATATCCCCAGAGGACGTCCGCCCAATTTCGTCGAAGGTTGAAGCCATCGAGAAGTTCCCCACCCCTACCTCCATAAGGGCCATACAAGAATTCCTCGGGATGGTCAACTACTACAGAAGATTCATCCCGGGGATCGCTCACACCATGGCCCCCCTGACGGAGGTCCTGAAGGGACATCCAAAGACCTTAGTGTGGGGAGCCGTCCAGCAGAAGGCTTTCCTCCTGATGAAGGCCTCCCTCACCAAAGCAACATCTTTGGCCCACCAGGATCCCAGCGCTCCCCTCCAGCTGACAACGGACGCCAGCAATGTCGCCTGCAGGGCAGTTCTGGAACAGATCGTCAGAGGGACCCCTCAGCCCATTGCCTTCTTCAGTAGGAGGCTAAACCCTGCCGAGTCCCGCTACAGCACCTTCAACTGAGAACTCCTCGCAGCATACCAGGCGGTACGGAACTTCAAGTTCCTCCTGGAGGGGACGCCCTTCACAACATGGACCGACCACCAGCCGCTGGTCCACGCCTTCACGAAGCTGGGCGACGCATGGTCGTCAAGGCAGCAGCGGCACCTCGCAGCCATCGCAGAGTTCACGTGCACCATCAGGTACCTCCCCAGCAGGAAGATCGAGATCGAGATCGGTTCCGTACAGCTCGGGATCGATTACGAGGACCTCGCCCGCGAACAAACTGCTGACCCTGAGACCCCAGCCTACCATACAGCCGTTACGTCACTGAAGTGGAAGGACATGCCCTTCAGCTCAGAAGGATCAACATTACAGAGCGATATCAGTACCGGACGCCCCCTCCCCTGGTACCTGCCTCCAGATGTCAGTTGGTTTTCGACATCATCCATGGCCTATCCCACCCCTCCAGAAGGACAACAGCCAGGCTGCTGATGGAGAAGTTCGTCTGGCACAGCATACGGAAAGACGCAATGGCCTGGGCAAGACAATGTATGCAGTGTCAGATAAGTAAAGTGGGGCGGCACAACGAATCGGGGTTGGGCGAATTCCCCTAGCCAAAGAAACGTTTTGGTCACATCCACGTCGACGTAGTAGGACCTCTTTCCCCATCAGGAGGAGCCAGATACCTACTGACAGTCGCTGACTGCTCCACCAGGTGGCCCAAAGCTACGCCCATGGAAGATGCCACCTCCAGTGCATGCACGGAAGCCCTCCTCTCCAGCTGGATCAGCCGGTTTGGTGTCCCGGACGACATAACGACAGACAGGGGACCCGCTTTCCTGTCCGAGCTGTGGACCGCCCTGGCACATCTAATGGGGACCACTCACCACAGCACCACTGCCTACAACCTTGCAGCCAATGGAATGGTGGAAAGGTTCCACAGGGGTCTGAAGGTGTCCCTCATGGCTCGTTGCTCTTCTGAAAACTGGAAGTACCAGCTACCCTGGGTCCTCAGATTGAGGACCGCCCCCAGAGCCAACGGCCACCCCTCCTCAGCAGAAAAAGTCTATGGGGAGACTCTGGTAGTCACAGGGGAACTTGTCGCAGAGAACAGGAACGACATAGGAATACAGAGGCTCCGAGACAGAGTTGGAAAGTTCGCCCCCTGCCAAAAGACATTCGCCGACAGTCACGTCCCCCTTCATGCCCCCCTAGGTGTCCTCCTCCACCCACGTCTTCGTCAGGGACGACGCCGTACACCCACCCTTGACTAGGCCCTACAGAGGACCTTTCCTTGCCCTGGAAAGGAACAAGAAGGCATTCCGAATATCCATCCATGGACGGGAAGATTGGGTGTCAATAGATCATCTCAAACCTGCATTCCTGGAGGGGCCAATGGAGGCAGACCCCAAGATCTCCTGCAGGATACGGCAGCCCCTCAAACAACCCTGGTCTCAGGAAGGAGGCAAGGGCGTTCCTGGAAAACCTAGAAACCTGACGGAAATGCACCACAGCAAACCACTGCAAAGGACATCAGGGAAGGCGACCACCCTCTCCAGTTGACATCAAGAAAGAGAGGCCCCCTTCATCGCCCCAGGAGATACCTGATTTAATCAGACGTTACCTCCGTCTTTTGGGGGGAGTATTGTAAAGTCCCCGCTCAATGCATTCTCTGTGGAGAACATCCCGTTTTCTGCAGTGCCTTTCCGCGACCTAAGGTCGAGCGGAATATATATTTATCATCACAATTAAAAACTATGTGTATGTTGTCTTTCCAAGCAATCGTGTATCATGTACAAGTAACAAGTTATTTATTTCATATGCCAGACATTGTTTATCACTATGTTCTCTGTATGAACCTGTCCTGTTTTTTAAGGAACTAGTTTGACCTCAGGTCACCTGTAAATCTTTGTACCAGCAGTTTCTGCGCACCACACAGACATCTGCATCCTGCTTTATAAGCAGCTAATTTTTATCAGTAAATCAGCAGTACTTGTCTCACTGCTCATTATTTCGGCACCTCTCTCACAACCTTGCTGCTGCCTGAAAAAACACCAAAGAGATCATGGAATGTGAAGACATCGTAAAACGAAACATTGCTGAAAAATAAGTTATAAAGAAAAATCGTGTCGAATTGGTTAACAACAGTGCAGGTGTACAAACAGGATGAACTGCTTTGTAGGTATTATCTTTAGGCAAGTAGTTCTTAACTAAATGTAATTATTTTTCCTGTTTATGCATTGCTACCACAAAGGTACTTTGTAACTACTTATGACTGTTTTTTATCTCTTGACTCTGAGGAAGTGTGAGGAAATGAAAGTGTTCTTGTTTTAATCCTTTCCCAGTTCAGTGACAAAAAGAAACAGCAGATTCCAATGATAGATTGTCAGTTTATATATATATATATAATATATATATATATATATATATATATATATATATATATATATATATATATATACATATATGTATATATATTAGAAATAATCAACACACAATCACATGTGGAACAAAATAAAGTTCTGACTCACATCAAGGTCGAATCCAGGTCTTCCAATTGAAAGACAAGACCGCTACCAGCCAAGCCAAGCAAGTCATAAAAGAAGTTGGAGCCTAAGTGCCACTGTACCTAAGACTTTACCTGGCAGGCTAACTGCCTTGCATACCAGTGTATTTTCCCCCAAGTTCCCGACACAGCTTTGACCCAGTTGACAGCATTCCATTCGAATGAAATGCTGTCAGTTGGGTCACTGCAGAGTCGGGAAGTTGGGGAAAACACGTTGGTATGCAAGGCAATTAGCCCGCCCAGGTAAAGCCTTACTGTAGGTACAGTGGTACTTAGGTTCCAACTTCTTATATGACTTGCGTGGCTTGGTTGGCGGTGGTCTTGTCTTTCAATTGAAAGACCTGGGTTCGATTCTAATGTGAGTCAGAAGTTTATATATATAGTAACAGTCGCGGGGTGACCTTTGAAAAAGTCATGTGATGACCTAGCAGGGCACTTCCACTGTAGAGGCAGTGGTGCCGGTGGCGAGGAATGTCTGACGTATGCATTTGGGTTCTGATGAATGCATTTGTGCTAACCTTGGAAGTTTCCTCAGAAAGATACAGAGAGTTTTCTGTTCACGTCTTAAGGGCATGGAAACGTGTGTTCGTTAGGTCACTGAACTAATGCACCGGAAATGCTCCGTTCCGGTGGGTGATGTACGTGCATATGTGCTCTTCCCCATGATATATGACGGGAGAAACATGGACTCACGGGAGGACTTTTGTTTTGATGGGTGGTGTGTGTGTTTGCCTTGTGAGTGTTAAAGGACCACCACCGTGAAAATACCTGATGTAGCGGCCATAGAGAGTGAGTACCAAACTCATGAACAATTTTATTTTCAGACTTTATATAGTGCTGCAGTGAAATCCCATTATGCCTCCCTAACACAATTTTCTGTTTTGTTTATTAATATTAATTTCAGGTTTTAATATATATGTTTCTTCCTACAGGAAATTCGAACATTGTCCTGAGAGGGACAAATATTTGGAAATGGTGTTTTTACTCTTACATATGATATGACTTATATTGTGGTCTTTATGACCTTATTACTTAGTTTGATGACTAGGGTGTTATTCCCTAGAATTGCTTGGCATAAGATAATGTCTATGCTTGCGTATGAAACAGTATCTCCTCTAGTAATGTGTTCCTTTGATAGGGGTGTGAGTCACTTCATTTCATGACCGTAGTTTTTGCAGTTACTTCCGTTAAATTTGTCAATAAAGTCTAGTTTTCTATATCAGTGTCTCATTCCAGTAGGCCTTGGTGTAAAGACAGGTTTAGTGAGAATCTTATGATGAAAAGAGAAGGGATCTGCTGACCCAGATAAGGCCACAGCTACCAGGAACATCCCTAGGAAGGTTAGATGCTAAATTCTGTTCTGGAAACGGATACTTATATAAACAGTCGGCCCTCGAACCGGGCTGGTTAACATATGTATATATATATATATATATATATATATATATATATATATATATATATATATATATATATATATATATATATATATATATATATATATATATATATGAGGCATCTGTTGTCTATAAGTATGCATGTAGTTGTTGCTATGCAACTTATATTGGAAAATCAAAACTCTCGTTTCGGTTCCTTGCCTTTGAATACTTAGGCCGATCACTTAGAGCAAGCAGGCCACTTTTAGAACAAACAGGCCACTTAACAAAGCATTTATTGCCATTCGCGAGCATTCCCGTCAACACTACCATCCTCTGAGTTTTTTATAATCTATATTTGCACTCAAACCATCACTCAGTAATAGTGAACGGTCATTTGAGTTGCATTGTTTTTAATTCTGTCCACTTCACTTATGTAACTATCTTTTTCTTCCCTTTTATTCCTCCCTTGTCTGTTGCTTTTACGGATTAAACGGCATTGTCCACTTCTAATTACTGGTATTAATTGCTGATGTGTTTATTTTATTTCATTTTGTTTAATGTGCCTGTGTTTTTTTCTTAAGAAGTTGTATTTATTGTTTAGATTGCTTTATGATGGAGTAACTTACAGCCTCGAAACTAGTCGCAATAAAAAAATGTTTTCTCAAGATCTGGTCTACCTATTCCTTACTCTAAGACTCAGCGTGTGTGTGTATGTGGGTGGGTGTGGGTGTGGGTGTGGGTGGGTATTTGTGTATGCGCATTTTTGTATGTTGCTGTATTAATACAAGTAACTTCCCTTCTCAGAGCTGCAGTGGGATTGTGCAGCACATTAAAAAATTCTTTGGAAAATATTTTTTAGTTGCAGAAGAAAAATGAGAGACAAAGGCTTGTTAGAGAAACGTAATCTTTAGCTACCCACTCTCTCTCTCTCTCTCTCTCTCTCTCTCTCTCTCTCTCTCTCTCTCTCTCTCTTATTTGTTTCGCCATCCAGCGGTAATTAGACCTGTTTATGAGCTAGCTTTCAGATGTTTAACGCTTCCGCGGTCCAGGTAATGTTACGAAATTAGGCGCCTAAACAGGCGAGTAATTCCCTTAGACTTTCATGCAGCATTTCCTCATCCATTCAGTTGGGAGAATTCCTTTGTAACTACTAACGTTGTGGCGCAGCTTTTTTGTTTGCTACATGAAAAGTCCCTATAGCTGAAGGTTCTTAACAATGTCGATTGTATAGATTAGTTTATAAAGTACCATCGCTTTTAATTTTGACGATTTTTGTGTGCAGTATGCATATGAAGGGTGGGTGGTTTCAGTTACTATCTACCGTTGTTTTTAAACCAGGTTCGAATCCTGACGGGGATGAAGCCCTTGTCAGTTACAGTTACCCTTGGTTGTAAGTTATTTCCAAGGTATAGTGACTTGGATATTAAACGATATATGCGGCGTAATATTCGTGAATATATTGCTTGTACAAGTGATGTATTTAAATATATTTATATATAGCCTATGTGTGTGTGTGTGCGCGTGCGCGCGCGCTCGCCTCATACTAAGTAGTATCTATAGAAGACTTCCTCTTCTCCAAATAACAATAGCTAATTAGTATTTAGGCATCAACGAGAATCGGTGAGTTACCTGATTGCCTGCTAATGATTCGCGCAGGTTTTGATGATGCTTTAATGCTATTTATTTTAATTTCATGTAATTACGTAATTTTCATCATTGTTGATAATTTTTATTTTTCAATGAGACCTTTCATTAATTAACCAGTTGTCGAGATTGATATGATTATTATTAGATGGTGCTGCCTGTGTTCACCAACTGGATTGTTCGGGGAGCCCAGTTTAATAACTCGAGTAACCGGTCCTCTTTTAAATGAAGCGTTGCAGTGCTCCCATAGACTCGTGTTGCGCGTTCGCTGCGCAGTAGGCAGTAGGTAGGGCTCTGTGCAGCGCTCCTGCGACCTGCAGCTGCAGCTCTAAACGAGGCATCATGATTTTTGAGCTTCCACATCTTGCATTTTGGTGTGAGCTTTCTGACGTTGCTGTCAAATTTAGCTCAGTTTACGAAATGGACAGTGCAGTGTATTGCATTACTTTTGAGGAAATTTGTTGCATTACTTTGGAGGAAAATATATTTGTGGCCCTTTAGCATCAAGTTCAATTTTTTTACGACGTAGAAAAATTTGCCATTTGTTCTTTTTATTAATGGCTTAACCAGCATTAATCTGTTTTTATGTGAGCTGTTAGTGTGAGTTTGTATTGCGAAAAGTGCATCGTCGTTTTAATAGATGGGTATCCATTGGCGGTTATGTCAATTAAAATCCCTTTGTTTGTAGTTTCTCTGCAGTCAGTCAGCTTTCCTTTGGAACGGCATGGATAGAGTCAGACATCTCAAAGAAAATGCCTTTGACGTTTATGTAACAGTGTATTATTCTGTCGTCCACAGAATTCATAGGACCTCAATTGTTCATTTTGGCCTTGAAAATATTGAGCTGCGCTTTGGAGATCCTGATTGCTAATTGATGCTTTATTACATTGATTTACAAGCCTCTGTCAGATTCTGTTATATGTCAGTTCCTAATACTTACTTCTGTTTCCAGTCATTATTTTCCAACGGCATGTTGCCCTCACGCCTTTGAGCATCTCCTCTAAATGGCAGTTTGTGTAAATTGTATCGGTTCTCTATTTACTACGTGTGCGGAGATAAAGTAAAATAGTGATAGGGCTGTGTGTGTTATTCTGTGCTGTTTGTCCAGGCGCTGAGCTAAAAAGGAAGTCATGGATTGATCTGAAATGACTCTGAAAGAAATTCACAAAATTGAAAACAATGACACGTGCCCAAGATAACTAAAGCCGTTTTGTATAGGATTTTTACTGAAAATTTCATGTAATTTTTTTTCAGAAGGAGTAATGAGTTATAAGACAATCGGAAATTCTCTTTCATCTGATTATTATTATTATTGCTACTGGAAATCAACACACGATCACTTTGCAATAGGGGCAAACTTCTACCTCACAATGGGGCCAAGTCCAGGGCTTCCGAGTGAAAGACAGGGACGCCACCAACCGAGCTAAACTCATCATAAAAGCAGATACAAATGTCTCGTAGAAATTGACCCTTACTACCATTATTGCTGTTACCTCGGAGATACTAAGACTGCCAACCTTTATTACATAAGTTCTAAGAGTGAAGCAGTTCACTTCACAAAAAATCTGCCAGACGTAAGATTCTCTTCTAGTCCTTTTCCCATTTGCGAGCATCATGGAAGATCGGAAATGCAAAACCTCCCAAAAAGCTTTCGACCAGAAGCCCGGTGGAATATTTTGAGTGGTCCCGATTTCGTTCCATGCTCCGAAAGGATTCTCTCGAGTCTTCCCTTTCTGGGGAAGATTCGGAAAATATTACCCTACTTCCAGGAAAGGGATTCCTTTGCAGAAGTCACGCGGTTCGTTGTCAGGTCACCTTACCTGAGGATTTTTCAAAGGATCTCCAGGCGATCCTGCGGATTTTGTACTTCTTATGGAGAGAGAGGGGGACAGGAAACGAGAAAAAAGTTCTGTTTAAAGGTTTATGAATTTTTTTTTTATTCGATATTATGTACTTCGCCGGAGGTGCGAGGTTAAATGTAATTAAACAAACAAAATATCCACTAGACGTTCATCTTGAAATATTTCATAACAGGCGTTTTTATCTTTACATGAAGCCCATTTACTAAAAACTATTGAATATAATTTTTTTCGGCACAGTACGCACCAGTTCACCAACAGCAGTGCCGTCGCCGACCGTTGTCGTGATTTGAGCCATCAGATTTCTGTTGACAGTGCAAAGATTGTCTGCAAGACGCAAACTACTAATAAAAGAATAATAGTAGAGGGGGCATTCATCAAACAGTTGTATACTTTTCAAGGAAACAAGGCTTTCACCTCTGAAGACAGTTGCACGGATCGCTTAACATGCCTGCCAGCCAATCTGCGGTTAGCTGCTTTAGAGGAAATTGCTCCTCTGGCCATCAAACGACTTGGCTATAAGAAGATGTCTTCAAGAAATGAAGATGCCAAAGGAAGACCCCAGACTGACAGTTTTCATTTTAATTGCTCATTTAATCATTTTTTTTTTACTCATTGTTTCTTTGTAAAAACTTTGAAATTGCTGTTTCGTAGAGCTAGAGAGTATCTTAGTGAAGGTCGAAAACTCCTGTTTTTATATTTATTCACATAAACTTGGTTTTGTACAGTGGCTTTTTTCTTAACCAGTCAAGACATTACCAATATTGTGTTTTTATTACTGGAAATAACCAAATACGTGATTAAGTTAATAGCATCCTTACAAAATTTTAAATAGTGCATACGTAAAAAAAATAAAAGAGGGTAATATATCCAAGCATATATTTAGACACACAGTCATATTCACGAGTACATATAGAACTTCATATACCTATGCACAAATATAAAACTAAACATCATATTTGCACACAAATACTCTTGGACACATTTTCATAAATTAAAATGTACACTTAATCCCAGGTCTCAGGGTTATTCAAGAAATATTTTTATTTAGTTGTTTAACATTTTCATAAAAAAGAAAACCATCCAATCTAAAAAGACCAGAACTAATGTTCATTTGATAAGAGCCGACTCCAGGATGTTACGTTTTGAATAATCATTACAATAGATTGTCTCACTCTCTGCATTTGCGCCAGTACGTGCGATGATGAAAATTCATTTTCTGATGTCATGTTTTTAAATCCAAGAAGTTCCCTTACTTTATTCAGTGTATCTTGGAAATGTATAACAATAACACGAAAGTTTTGTGATTCCTCTCCATATATACATATGTATGCATGTATGTATGTATCTCTCAGTGTTCGAACATACCGACCTCCAGCTTAAAAAGCTACCATACTCCAGTGCTATTGGCTTTTCGGCTCACATCAGCTTTGCTTGACTAAAGGCAAGTTTCAGCAAAGCTAGGAAAAAACATTTTTAAGTTAAGAGCATTATCCATTAGCTCAACCCTACCCTTTTATCCAGGATTAGGATCACCAAGCAACAAAGTTTCATGACACAGTTCACATTAAAAGAAATGAAAATAAATAATAACGTAAATGATTGATAGGATACATTATTTCATTGGATATAATCTGGAGTAGAGATAGAAAACGAATGCATTCATTCATTCAGGCATAGGTACATGAATACATCAACAAGCAAAAACGAAGAAAGAGCTCGCCCTGGAATTCATCTCCAGAGGTTCCATTCTCTCTCTCTCTCTCTCTCTCTCTCTCTCTCTCTCTCTCTCTCTCTCTCTTGTAGTGGAAATGGTAGCTCGCAATGCTCGTAACTGAATTGCTGGCGGTCTGTCCCGAAACAGACGAGGAAGGCACGATAGGGGTTCGTTCCCAAAAATTCCAGTTATCTCCATGAACCTGAGCGTACTTGACTTTTGCGGGACGCAGAAGAAAAAGGAGAGAGAGAGAGAGAATTAGACATGAGTGATCAGTACCCTGCCAAAAATGTACCTCTTGTATTACAACTGAAAACGGGTCTTGACGAGGTCATCTCACCTCAGAGGGTAGATACCATTCATAAAATATTTCTCTCTCTCTCTCTCTCTCTCTCTCTCTCTCTCTCTCTCTCGTAATCCTCCTTCCCGGATGGGTGATGTTTATTATTATTTTCAGGGGAAGAAACGATGTGATCACACCTGTACATTTCACGGCAGAACGAGCAGGCCATTTGAGATGGAAGGTATAAGTACAATGAAAATATTGCAGCGAGACCGAATTTGAAGGGGAACTGTGGTCGTTTTTGTTTTATATTCACTGAAACAGTTTATCCCAGTGCCAGAAGAATGACAAAAGTGCACGCAAATTATAAAATGTTGTTTGTGTTGGTTTGTATAGATTCAATAGAATGACTGAAGCGAATATTAATAGAATTTCTCGTGTGGAGGAAATACGATTATATTTTTTAAAGGTTATTCGGTTGTTGGTGAAATTAGAGACTTCTTTTATTTATACTGTTTATTATTTATACTGTTTACAGAGTTTTCTATCGGTTTGCCACGATGAATGTTTTCAGTATTTTCGCTTGGTGAAGACCATCGGGGAAGATCATTCAAATCCCTTATCTTGTAAAGAAAGAGAATTATTTTGTATCAAAATCTGTTTCGGGATGGGTTAATAAGATACATCGTGTCTGACAAAGAAAAGTCTTTCCTTTGCCTTCTCAAAACAACTGCAAAGCTTAAGAAGCTCCTCACTGCTTCCGATTTCTGCCCTTATCGAGCATAAGTCAAGTGTTTAGTTTTATTTTTTTTTTTTTTTTTTAGTAAAACCCCACTTTTTATTTGTCGTGTACGGTATGTTTATCCACCTGGTTTTGGCCAGCTGAGGGCAGTAGATTCACTGTCCCAAAATCTTTGCAAAAGAAATTAAAGGCGGCTCAGGGATGACCACAATTCAGAATCTGTTTGGAAACAGTTTTCGTGAAAAAAAAAACTTATGCAGTTTTTACTGAAAGATGTCCCTGACCTGATGTATAATGATCACTTTGAACGAAATAAAAGTCGCTTGAAACTGGTTAATAGATTTATCACAAAATAAGTCTGAAGCATAGAGCTTTGAGTTGAGCATTTATTGGGAGTAACATGTGAAACATGTTACTGAAACAACTGGGGAGTTCGGAGATGCTCGTGAGAAAATATCGAAAGTTGGAATCGACGTGAAAGATAACCATCGTCGGATTTGCATGCCGAAGGCTTCTTCCCACTGGGTAACACCCCAAAGGAATCTCCATTTCGGGGAAGAAGCCGTACGGCTGTCTCATCCCCAGATTACATCTTTCCTTCCAATGGAAATCGTTGAATTAAATTATAATAGCGAAGAAATAGAGACGATAGCAGTAGCGGAAAAGGAGCATCTTTGGATGATCAAAGTGGCGAGCCTGGTTGAGCTACTCGGAACGAAAGATGAAAGAGAGAGGGAGAATTGGTATTACCTCGTCGAGATCCCACCATTTTCATATATATATATATATATATATATATATATATATATATATATATATATATATATATATATATATATATATATGTGTGTGTGTGTGTGTGTGTGTGTGTGTGTATGTATGTATGTATGTGCATAATCACCATATACATTATTTACTTCTTAGCCAGCAGACAGTTGCTTCTAAAGAACATACCTACAATGTTCTTTGTTTTTTCCTTGTATACTCTTCTTCTTAATATATATAAGCGAGCGCTGCTCCTTTGATCGAGCATGAATATTTTGTCGTTTTTCAGATCACTGAAGTAACCCGAACTACAGGGACAAAATAAATAAATAAATGTTGGCTTATATTTTAGTTGAAGATCCAAAATCGCCGTTTCCCTCCCGAGCGCAGCCCTTACAAGTAATAACGTCCTAAAATGTCACGATGAATTAGGGGTCGTCATGGGACAGAAATTATGAGTTTTCTCCCAGTTGCAGAGTACCCGTAATCTCGGAGCTACAATAGACAAAGCAAAAGTTATTATTAGAACTACTGCAGTAAACAAGGCAATGGCTATTAGTATATGAAGAAAACTTTCAGAAAGATTAGGTTTTCCCTTGCAGAAAATGAACGTTCAAGTAATTCAAGAGAATATTTGCAGTTGTATGGGCAAGTTGTGCTGACATAATTCTCTATATAAAGATTTTCAAACTTAAAAAATTTAAAGAAGGGTGGGGGACATTTTGAATGGGTAGCCGAAGTTTTACTTTCTGATTTTAATTAGAAATCTTGGCCAGTGGCTCTAATATTCCTCTGAATAATCTTTAAATCTTGGACTATTTCGAAATGTATTTTTTTATTTAATGAAATAAATGGAAGAAAATGTTTTTTCTTTAAATGTGAACATGATTTAGGTGACTAATTACTGTTCGTTGTGAGCGAGGGTCCTTAATCTCCAACCGTGAGTCTTGTTGGTGGATATAATATGCTCGAGAATTATTCTCATTTTATTTTTGGGGTTTTATCTCATTCCTCGCTGGATGTAGTAGATATTGCAGAAGTGAAACTCTCTCTCTCATGATATATGCACGCACACACACCGGAATGTACTGTAATTTTTGGTTCGCATGTTAATGTGCTTTTGCATAAAAACGGACGTTAGTTTGTGTATCCAATTTTTTCTTTAGAATAGTGTTTTCAAGAAATGAATATTGTACACTACATTCCTTAGGATTGAAAAAAAGTTTTGTATATCTTCATATGTACATCACTAGAAAAAGATTTTTATTCTTGATTCTTTGTAAGTAGAAGTCTCAGTTTTCATGTCACGGAGACTAGAAAACGGATATTTGTACCTAACCCTGCTTAGGTCTGAAATTTTCACGCTGCTTGTGTCTAAAAGAAGGATCTTTTCTCAGCTAGTAGTTTCCCTAACATAATGCAGTACCTTAAAGAATTTTTCAGTACATGAGAACAAAGTACAGGCATGATACGTGTACCCATCACTCATAGAAATTAATATGCATTTCATTCATTCAAGTATGATATTGTATATAACTGGAGGTATACATAGCTACATAGATTTCAGCTGCTACATATGGCTGATTGAGCACTGGCGAACTGAAAGCTTTGGTGAAGGTAAAAATTGTGATTTTAGACACATCTACTGTTAGGGTAAGTTTCTCATAACATTATCAATCTGACCTTTAAGAGTTGACTCTCCGTGCCCTTCGTCTCTTCGATTCGTTCTCTGCAGAACGATTTCGATCGAAATGGACTTTCACACACATCAAAGATCCTGGTACGACAAATTCTCTCGCTTTTTCTGTTGGAAACTTTGGTTTCGAAAGTCGTACACGAAGAGAGCTCTCGAAACCCTACAATATCCTGGAGCGGCATCCTGCTTCAATGCTAATTACTCTCGATTCACGGAAATTTTCGGAGGAAATTTTAATTTCAGTTGAACTTTCAAACCTCTCTCTCTCTCTCTCTCTCTCTCTCTCTCTCTCTCTCTCTCTCTCTCTCTCTCTCTCTCTCTCACACACACACACACATACACATACAACCATAACTTCGATAGCCTACTCTTCCATTCGTTCATTTGGTCCCGGCAAAGTGTCTATCTAGGTCATTATAGTTTACATAGTTAGCAACTTCATGCCTCCAGCTTTCCAACGCTCTGTTTCATTAGTGAGGCCCATGAGTTGCAAGTGATCAGATTGTCCCACAAACGTATTTGTCAATCTTCTCCAAGAATTTTCCCTTCGTTTTGGGGGGGCAAATCCGCCGCCGATTTCGTTTCAAATTCTTGGTCGTGATTATCAGTCTTCCTCGTCTTGGGAGGAATTCGACGGTAGGGTAAAGGGTAGGGAATGAGAAGTTAGGGAACCTAGGAGACTCTCTCTCTCTCTCTCTCTCTCTCTCTCTCTCTCTCTCTCTCTCTCTCCATAACTGGCAACTGGCCTAGTGTTGAATGGCAGAAGCACGAGTCTTGCGATTTAGGCTTCTGTTCTTAGCAAGTTGTGTTTTTCTTGTATTTATACACACAAGACTTACATCATTTTTACCGCCTCCGCAAAAACAGGGAGGAGATAAAGTTTTTGCCAGTCTATGTGTGTCTATGTTCTCGAAATATCTCGGCATGAAAGAATTTTGATGAATCCAGGGAGCACATTCATTTGGGGCCCGTCCCGGGTATCAGTTTTTTTTTTTTTTTTTTTTTTTTTTTTTTTGCAGCGATTTTTTATAGTGAATTTGAATTTGTATCGCCCATTTTTTGTTTCAGGTTCTACAAAATTAACTAGGCAATGTTAAGCCGTAGGTGTTTAACTAATGATGCTTTATTTATTGTTGAATGGCTTTGACTCACGTAAGGTCCCTGTTGAGAGATTTTCCTCGTCACCTTTTATTTTTTTTTTTTTCCTCTCTTCTCCTTTGTACGTGTGGGTGGTGCGCTAAATGGGAGATACGTCAGATTTCCCAAACATGAAGTTCATGAAAAGAAAACTTCGTCCGATATCAGGGAAAGAAGTTCGCACTCGGCTCATGTCTTTTCGATTCGCCAAAGTTTGAACAAAAGACGTGGACGCGTCGATGAATTTTCTGAGCTGCGATTATTCGTCTTCCTTTTATCAAGAGAGACTCCTGTATCTGTGCGAACTTTTTATGTTTTGCTTAGGTTGCTGGAATTCTTCTTCAGAGTAGCAGTGGATTAGCGAGGCCAAAATTCTGAATATTCAAGTGAGAGAAAGTTTGCACGGCTTTGTAGGACAGCGCTGATTTCCTCTCCTAGTTCAAGAAATACAGACTTACGTTGTAAGGTTAAAAATATTGATCATTTATACCACATTGGACATGAAATCTATGAAAAACCCTAATGGGTCCTGGTATATACAGGAAACTTTATTGAAATTACTATGATGTTTTCCGTACTATACATATTTGATCCTCGTTATTATTGACACTTTTAGTGACTAGTCAAATCCATCCACTCTCTCTCTCTCTCTCTCTCTCTCTCTCTCTCTATATATATATATATATATATATATATATATATATATATATATATATATATATATATATATATATATATATATATATATATATATATATATATATATATATATATATATATATATATATATATATATATGTATTTTATATATATATATATATATATATTTTATATATATATATATACTGTATATATTGTCACTGAAGTGATCACGCACCTGGTTATTGCACAAATAATAATACCATAAGTTACCTCACTTCGACCAGATACTTGAAACCTCGTAACAAAAATATTAAGACTGTATACTCTAAAGGTACAGTGATCCCATAAAACTTACTTGTCACTTGAGAAAATCAATGTATCTTTATCAAGTTATGGGTGAGGTAACAATTAATAAGTTATAAACAGACTAGTGGAAAATGGGTATCACTTCAACAAACACTATAACGGTTTCCCTGGTTCTATTTCACCTAGATAAGTCTCAGGTGAACAAACGGATATATCACCTTGTACACATTCATTAATTTCTCTAATTACTGGTGGTCAAAATGAAACACTGTGCTTTTAAAACTTTAAACGGACAAATTTATTTCTAAGTTCAAAAGTTATATGCAGAGTTCACAATCTCAAAAAGATTTACTGTTATCTGACAACAGTGTAAGATTTAAGTATTTCTTAATCAAGTTTAATTCACAAAACTTTAATTTATTAAGAAAGCAATTTGGTTAAGTAAGATTCAAACCATAACTATCACTCAAGTTTTAAACATATACCTGAATAACTAAATTCAACACAAGTGTTCACCAAAATATTACTGACTGGAATCCATGTAAGTATTCTCTGAAATCTCAGTAATAAGTATGCACTAACAAAATGCTAAGTAATCACCAACACAAAACTTTGTAAAACACTAATTATAAAATTAGAGTAATATGATGACAGACATATAAGAACAAAATATGCAAAAATGGAAATATACCAACAGCCATTTCACTAAGACAAAAATATGTTTAAAGATTATTTCAACCTTTCAAAAGATTACTTTCACTTTTAAAAAAGGTTAAACTCACATCTTTCTAAGACTTTCTCAAAGACAACACTGCCAAATCACAGTGATATAAACTATGATATATAATTAGCAGCAAGACACATTAGAACTCACTATAAGAGATATTATCCACCCCGTATCAAAATAATAATTCTCTTTTACCTAGAACATCACTGCAACTCTTAACATAATAAAAACCAGTAAACATCACTTTACCTTTATAACAGGTACACCATTATACACTTTACGCAATGCTTGCACAGCTAAATACCTTGGATCACTCTTACAAAATGTATACACTTCTTGGGTGAGTTTAACAAAACTTTTACAATAAGGAAAGCAATCAGTATAACACCCGTATACATGAATGGTATTTGAGAGAGAGAGAGAGAGAGAGGGAGACAGCCATTTCCAGCAACCCCTGTTCCTAACCCCGTTTCTCATTCAGCACTCCCCTTTTATCTTCAAGCCCTCCCAGAATACATGATACATAAAGTGTACATACATTATACATACAGGTATACATGTATGGTATACATACAAGGCATTCTAAGGCTCAGAAGGAAATATGCCAGAGCTCTTATCAATGATTGACATCATCTGCTGTTCACTCAAACACCTGAACAAATACAAAGAAGTATTTGAGACCAATTCTTGGGCGGCTGTCAGCATATCAACTTCATCTCTCTCACTGTTCCTCATTCCATTACTCAAGATCATGGAAAAGAATAAGCATAGACACAGCTAATAACCATGGAACAGACGCACATGATAAACATATAACAAGCAGTTTGCCGATTGGCTGTCAACTCGTCAGATAAGACAAGAGGGCCTCAGCCTTTCTCTAAACACAACTTCGTCCAAACACTTACGTCAATACAGGATGTACTAAGTGATAAGAATCTTACCCTCTCTTTCCACAACATGGTAAGAATTCAAGTTAATAACACCCAGTATACAATTTTATATACTGCACCATATATTAAACAAATGGAAAAAACATATCAAGACATTTTAAGATTACATGATACACAATTTATCTGTAAGAAAAGACATTTTAAAATCATATCATCACAACAAATGACGAATCTGCAAGCAAAACACCAAAATTTTCACAGAGACACATATAATATTTGTAGAATGGTTTTATATATTATAACACCTTATATATATATATATATATATATATATATATATATATATATATATATATATATATATATATATATATATATATAAATAAATGGCAGTTACATTCTTTAAAATTACAACATACATAAAAAGTAAAAAGAAAGGAGATTTTTTTTTTCTTCTAAGTCTACCTGATCAATAGACCTAATTTCTCGTATTTTTACTTTCCTTTTGAGGTGTTGTTCCAAAGACTCGGTTTGAATTGTGCTAATCTCAGTAGCTTGCAACAGAAACTTTCTCTTCTCCTGCATGACACCTATAAGAACTTAAAAATAAATGGGCTCCTTCTTTAGAAAGGAAGATTTGGAAATTTTAAGAAATTTAAGTAAAGTGGAAAATATCGTTATTTGCAAACCCGACAAGGGCAAGGGAGTAGTGTTAATGAATAAACAAGACTATCTACATAAAGTTAATTCAGTACTTTCTGATAATACAAAATTTTTACTGATTGAGAACCTAGCTTCTTAGAAATCTACAGAAGGGAAGATAAGATTAATAGATTCCTTAGAAAGTTAAAGAAAGATAACATCCTAAATGAAGAAACCTTCCAAAAATTGTTTGTTACAGGGTCATCGTTTGGCATTTTGTATGGGCTCCCTAAGATCCATAAGGATGGCATACCTATCAGACCAATTATGTCTTCGTATAATAGCCCTTCCTATAATATCTCTAAGTACTTAGTTCACTTATTAAATGATTACTCAATATCCCAGTTTGCGCTAAAAAAATGGCTTTGACTTCCAACAACAAATAGTACATCAGGATGGTGATTTATATATGGCCAGTTTAGACGTTGAGTCGTTATTCACAGATGTGCCAGTCTCCGAAACTATTGAGATTATTCTGGACAAAGTTTTTTATGAGAGGGTGTTATCTTTCACGGTTTTAATAGACAACTTTTAAGTCTCTCTTGGAACTTGCAGTGCAAGATTCTGATTTTATTTTTAACAAACAACTTTACTTGCAGGTCGAGGGAGTTGCTATGGGGTCCCCATTGGGCCTCTCTTCGCAAATTTTTTATGGCACATTTAGAAGAAGAGTTTTAAACAACTGTCCTGAATCCTTTAAACCCTTTACTATAGGAGATATGTGGATGATACTTTTGCCCTATTTAAACATTCGTGGCAATGTCAATCTTTTCTAGATTACGTTAACTCTAGACATTCCAACATTAGATTTACTATTGAGCAGGAGACTGAGAATACACTAGCTTTTTAGACGTAAAAATCACCCGCTTTGACCATAATTTTAGTACATCAGTTTTTAGAAAAAGTACTTATACAGGCCTTTGAGGTAACTTTTATAGTTCGTGTTTCTTTTCTTTTAAAATTAATGCCATAACAACTCTAGTTTTTAGAGCCCTCCGTTATACATCTAGCTGGGCAAATTTCCACCTGAAATTGAATTTTTACTGGAATATTTTACCAAAAATTCATATCCACAAAGACTTTTTATAAAATAGTTAACAAGATTGTAGCACGTAACTTTTCTGATTCTATTGTGAAATGTAATGTTCCTAAATTGACTATGTACGCTACGATACCATTTACGCACTCTGACTTTCTTAGATCCAAAGTCAAACAAATCATTGAAAAAGAGTTTGATTTCTAAAACTCAATTTAATACCTATGAATCCACTAAAGATTGGCGGCGTTTTTAATTATAAGGACAAGCTACAGACCTTTATGAAGTCCAATATTATTTACAAATTTGAATGCCCAAGATGTCTTGGTAGTTATGTTGGCTCATCAAAGAGAATGTTGCAGGTCCGTTATTATAGCCACTTAGGTCTGAGCTACAGAACTGGCTCACGAATAACTAATCCCTGAATTTTCTAGTATTAGAAATCATGCCGTTAAATGCAAGGTTAATATAGATAAAAAACATTTTTCCATCATGGGAACTACCAAACAATCGGCTTACTTAACGACCCTTGAGTCTTTGTTTATTAAACGTCATGCACCTCTTTTAAACTCCAACGTGTCTTCTTCTCCTCTGCACTTGGCCTAAGTATACTCTGGGCATGCGTGAGCTTGTGGTCTCACTTCGTCTTTCCCCTTCTATTGATCAGGTAGACTTAGAAGAAAAAAAATCTTTTTCTCTTTTACTTTTTATGTATGTTGTAATTTTAAAGAATGTAACTGCTGTTTTTAATTTAGCTTTTATTTTAAATTAGAGAATTAATGTATATATATATATATATATATATATATATATATATATATATATATATATATATATACATACATACATACATACATACATACATACATACATACATATATATATATATATATATATATATATATATATATATATATATATATATATATATATATATATATATATATATATATATATATATATATATATATATATATATATATATATATATATATATATATATATATATATATATATATATATATATATATATATGACTTTTATCACATCACGTGATTCATATACAATCAGTAAGCTACAAACGTCCTTTAATATCCAATTCACTCTACATGGTCAACATGGCAGAGGTGGGTGGATATCGGCTCTAAATACAAACACCTGAGTTTGACGGGGATTTGTAGATGGGAGCCGATATCCACTTATACCTCACTTGCTGGCCGTGTGGGTTAAGGCGTCCACTGTGGTCCTGAGTTCTTGTCCTTCTTTGGTTCGAGCCCATGGGACAAAGAACTTATTATCAACTAAAAAATTCCCCTTCGGTAACATATATGAAAATATGTTATTTCCGAGGTAGAGCGAATTGAATATTAAAGGACGTTTGTAGCTTACTGATTGTATATGAATCACGGCGATGTGATAAAAAGTCATAATAGGGCTGCGTGCGACAAACGCAATACATGGTCAACATGGCAGAGGTGGGTGGATATCAGCTCTAAATACAAACACCTGAGTTTGATGGGGATTTGTAGATGCGAGCCGATATCCACGTATACCTCACTTGCTGGCCGTGTGGGTTAAGGCGTCCACTGTAGTCCTGAGTTCTTGTCCTGCGTTGGTTCGAGCCCACGGGACGACGAACTTATTATCAACTAAAAAATTCCCCTTCGGTAACATATATGAACATATATTATTTCCGAGGTAGAGCAAATTGGATATTAAAGGACGTTTGTAGCTTATGGGTTTGATTATATATATATATATATATATATATATATATATATATATATATATATATATATATATATATATATGTATGTATGTGTATGTATATATGTATGTGTATTTATACTATTTATATATATATATATATATATATATATATATATATATATATATATATATATATATATATATATATATATATATATATATATATATATATATATATATATATATATATATATATATATATATATATATATATATATATATATATATATATATATATATATATATATATATATATATATATATATATACATATATATATATATATATATATATATATATATTGCAATGAGAATACCCTTCCCAAGTCAGCTCACCTTTCAAGAACCTTGTTTTCAAAGAATTTAAAGTAAAGTAAAATCATTGTATCTCACTACTGACAGTAACAGTCAGTCATGGAGAAATCACTTCTCAAAAAAATCTCTTAAGTTATTATTCCCTTGGTGGCCCTTTATCCTCTTTCCCTGAACTTGTGACTGCATTAAGCTCTCTTTCCAGGTCACTGAGCCTTCCATGGAGATAATCCCCGCTTGTCCATTAGCAGTAGTGAAATTCGGACAGACAGCATGATGCACAAACAACCCACGAGGTCAAACCCCTTATCACGTGGCCCATAGAGCGACCCACGAGGTCAAAGGTAGCACACCAAAGAGCCATAGAAAATGGGATGCCTGGAAGAATGGGAAACTTAATCCAGCCTAGGGCATAAAAGAGGCCGCCCCTATCACACTCATCAGAGACATGAGACACCCCCAACATAGCTGCGACACACACTGTCCCCTTTGACCTCCTCTCCCTCAGAGCCTGGTCCCCCCATGTGACTGCATACCCAGTCCAGTATCTTTCCAGTGCCAAATTCCCAAATTCCCCCCCCCCCCACCTATTCATTGGTACATCTGCAAGGACTTATCTCTTCGGAATAAGGTAAAGTGCCAGGAATCTGTGGTTTATCAGTCACATAATTCTTTTTCTCTTGCTACTCATTTTTCCGTTTCCAAACGCAAATTCTCCTATAGACGTGACTTGTTATTAATTTGTGTTTGTATATGATTTTCAACAGTGTTTCCAGTCAAGGAATCTTGGCGCCTTCAGCGCACCCCCGCCCACTTATTTGTGATAATTTCACCACGTAATCATGTGCATCCTCCATTGCAAACAGAGTTTTCTCGCTGTGGACCCTTTGCTTCGATTGTGCTTTATTACTGTGTCCAAACCACCGCATTCTAATCTTCGGTGCCCTCGAAGTGAAATCCAGCATCTCGGTGATCATCTTTTCATCTTAATTTTGTGTCCCAGCAGGACCCCATTTACTTGTCTTAATTATTCCCCATCTTCTGATTATGTTATTGCAAATATATGATATTTTAGTTATCCTAAGAGTTTATCTTAAAATCCCTTTCTAGTAAGGCCCTCAGCTCATTACCTTTTCTTCATATGTTCTACTTGACCATGCATCTTTAGTCAAATCGGCGTTATCTCTTGTAAGTTCTTTCCCCCTAATTTAGAACATAATAGTGGTGACTATCATTCAAGATATGTACCTGCAATGCTGCAGATCCCAGCAACTAGCCTCGCTAAGGTGAATACAAGATGAAAAACGAACCTTTAATGTAAATCCCCTTGAAACAAGCACATACAGTCAAACAGAGGTATACAGAGTAAATATTTTGTAACTTTTATTACGATCATAAATCGTGACTGGAGTTTTTTAGCTCTTAAGAAATTGTAATATCCACATGCATACTAACCAAGTAATCTCAAAGTGAGAAAGAGTGGTGCCATTTCAAAACGCAAGATTTTTCCGCTACCACTTGATAACCATTGCATTACTTAAATTGCTAGGTTTTAGCCAGGAAGTGAAGTGTTAAACAAAAGTGATAAAATGGAAAAGTATGTTTATTCCCCACATGCTCTGGACAGTTTACTGTCCATTGTTTTACCTAGGGCACACAGCATCTGGCAACTCCAATCAGTTACGAACAGCAATTCCACTTTGCTCATCTCTCTCACACCCGTAGTAGCAGACATGTTAAAGTTCTAAGTAAACTCCAAAAGTTCCACGTCTGTTCTTTGCAATTTGCATTACAAATTCATTCATTCATGGCCACATGAGTCATTGTCACACGTATAAGATTTGTCTCCTTTTAACTTTAATAAGTTCGTGTGCATGAGCAATTTTTCGCTCCCATACCTAGATCAGCTGAGAGACGATGGGAACTTTCCCAAAACTATTCGCCCCTGTATCATAAATCTTCGCGCGAGACTTCTCTCAGATGCCACATGGTCGGCACACGTGCCCAGCTGCCAGTCAAAGCATTACCTTGCGACCTCTTAATGTAATGTAAACTTCCCCTGCTATCCTGATCACGTTTTTATGTCAGGTCAGTATCTTCGTATAACATAGAGTTCGAGCACACATGATCACTGCAAATAAACAGCCTGTTGCATGGTAACTTAATGAACGTATCCGACATATTACTCACTGTAAACCGAACCTACACATTTTTCACACGCATCTCTTTGTGTACCAAAAACAACCCAAGTTGTTTCCCGTAAGCCTGTACCATTCTGCGCCCATTCCACGTGTCTCTCACCTAAACAAACCCCACCAAGGCCTGTGTTAAACATTTAACAAACTCCCGTGTTACCACACACAGCCGAGTTACTCGAACCTAACCAGTATTGAGGGCTCCTCCCCCACCTTAAAATTCTTGTGCTCGTTTCTATGGAACGAGCCCACACCCAAAGTGCCATAAACTGTTCTTTTGAAGAAACCCCAAAACTCGCTCCTCGGAACAAACCCAAATTTCTTGCGCTCGATGGTATGGAACAAGCCTGCACCCAGAGTGCCACAATCCGATCTCATGAACACAAGCCTATAACCTCCTGCTTGATTCCCCAGAATGAGCCACACACTACAAAGTGCCACCAAAATGTTGTCTCGAATGAAAACCTTAAAATTCTCACACTCAATTCCCCTGGAACGAGCCCCACTCTATAAAGTGCCACCAAACGTTCTCCCTAACGAACCCTAAAATCCTCACGCTCAACTCCTTGGAACAAGCCAAGCACTACAAAGGACCCCATACCATTCTCTCAAATGAAACCCCTAAAAATTCTCATGCTCGATTCCCCCGGAACAAGCTCCTCACCACAAAATGCCACCAAACGTTCTCCTGAATGAACCCTAAAACCCTCACTCTCAATTCCCCAGAATGAGCCACACACTACAAAGTGCCACCAAAAATTTCTCTCAAATGAAACCCTGAAAATTCTCATGCTCAGTGTCCCTGGAATGAGCCCCACTCTATAAAGTGCCACTGTCTGTTCTCTCAAACAAACCCACAAACCATTCTCTCAAACAAACCAGAAGCCGTTCTCTAAAAACGAGACCTTAAAATTCTCACTCCCGATTCCCCGGAACAAGCCAGCACGAAGAGTGCCATTTCACTTCTGCACCCTTCCTGGCTTGCTCAAGCTATACCAGGCTTTTGGGGGGATAAATTCTCACCCTACACACCTGCAACATGGCTACTGTCCTTGAGGAAATCAAAACCTTCACTGAGGCAGGGAAACAAATGGGGTTAAAGAGTTCAGAGCTGGTAGCATGAGTCGCTGAGCAAAGAGCGGAGGCTAAGAGGTAGAGATGGGAGAAAGACGCCAAGAAGGAGGAGAGACAGGAGAAAGAAGCCAAGGAGGAGGAGGAAAGACAGGAGAAAGAAGCCAAGGAGGAGGAGAGACAGGAGAAAGAAGCCAAGGAAAGAGAGGAGAAGGAGAAAGAAGACAGGAGAAGGAGAAAGAAAGACAAGAGAGGGGGAAAGAGAGAGCCCATGAGTTCACCCTCGCTCAACATAGAGCCAAGAACCCTGCTCCCCAGCCAACTCTCAATGGCGTCAGCTCTCTAATACAGAAATGGAATGACTCTGAACCCGAGATCTGGCTCAACCATGTAGCACGGGTCTTCTCCACTTATGCGCCTACTCCAGCAGAAGTTTCCTTAATCCTGGGGAAGCACATGGGTGGAAAGGGCCCAGCTACCTTCTGCTCCCTTACCCTGGAAGCACAAGGGAACTTCAGGGAGGTTCAGAAGGCTGTCGTCATGGCCAACGAAATCACCCCCAAGCATTGAAGACTACATTGGAGAGGCCAGCCCAAGGAAGCGGGTCAGACCTGGACTGTCAAGTGCTGGCTAGAAGCTCTAGGCATCACCACCTTCGAGGCCCTGCTGGAGCACTTACAGCTCGAGGACTTCTTTTACTATGCCCCTGGGGGTGAAAAATCAGTCCCCCTTCTCATACCTCCGGGATATATCAGCCCAAAAATAGGCACCCCCTGAAAAAAACCTGTGTGCGGCCACTGCAAGAAGGTCGGGCACCTCACTGAACAGTGCCGCCTGAAGGCGGACGCCCAGCCAAAAGGCACCCCCATTTCCCAATCCAGGACCACACCCAACCGAGCCACTCACGGTTCTCAGGTGAACAACAACCGACCTGCTCCCTCAAAGGGGGCAGTGCAGCAAAAAGACTTTAGCCAAATTTATTGCACTGAATGTAAAATATATCGGCACTCCTCTCTCTGGAAGCACTGCCCTAGCAAAGCAGCACACCCACCATTGCCCTGGTGGTTACTAGTCATTCATCCTTAGGCCCCCCAGCCAAGGGTCCTATATCTGTGGCACCTCCTCGAGGTAGCTACCCCGCACGCCAGGTCAAGGTATTTAACAACCCTGGCGGTCAAATCTCCCTGATACGGGAAGACAGTCTCCTATGGGGCTACCATTGACAGACATAAACTTGTCACCATCAAGGGTATCAATCATGTGAAAGTGATAATCCCAACAGTTCAGATGAGGATCACCAGGCCTCACAGAGCCAAGATCTGCACACTTGAAGTAGCAAATTACCTTCCTGGAGGCTATGACCTCTTCCTGGGACAAGATTCCTGGTCCCCACCTAACTTAAGATGATCCAGGGGTCCTAACCCCTCAAAGCCTCCATCAGACACAAATGGTCTTCACCGACCTGCCTTAAAACCACTGCCAGTGCCACTTGAGTGCTCTGAGCAGTGCCATGCTCTGTCCATCCCAAACATTGAGCCAGTTCCAAATCTCATTCCTGTGCCAGGCCCTGCCATAATGCCAATGCCAGAGCACCCCATAGATCTCCCTTCCTGAGATCCCAGACTTACATAAAATTCTCTGCCAGTGCCACTTGAGTGCCTGAGCAGTGCCAGCCCCTGCCCTAGTGCCAGTGCCAGAGCACATCATAGATCTTGCTTCCGGAGATCCCAAACTTATTTCACATCCTCTGCCAATGTCACTTGAGTGCCCTAAGCAGTGCCACACTCCGTGTGTCCTGAACATTGAGCCAATACCAAATTCAGTTCCTGTGCCTGGTCCTGCCTTAGTGCCAGTACCAGAGCACACCATAGATCTCCCTTCAATAGATCCCAGTCAGGATCCCCTCTCTTCTCCTGGCTTGGCCCCACTACCAATGTCGGTAAGACAGCCAACCCAAAGTTTACTAGGTCCCCTCTGGATTCCCCTGACCACAGCGGAAGCTCACCCCATGACGTGGCCTCGCAACCCGTGCCTGAGTTGGTCACCATAACCTGCGAGCCTCTCACGCCCACGAAAACTTCTTCCTCTTTTTCCCAGTCCTCAGAAGACAAGACTCTGAGTGAGAATTCTGCTACATCTCAGCTGGCTGCAGAACTCAAGGAACTGCAACAGCTAGTGTTGGGAATTGTAGCCATTGCCCCTGCTCCCATTGCCACAGCAACCGGAACAGGTGGCACTCCAACACCTTCCTCGGACTCAGTTCCCCCGATTCCTCCTGGAACATCAAACCAGAGGCATAAAAGAGGGTCAAGGAAGAAAGGCCAAGGACATAGAACCTCCAGGTAGCCTGGGAGAGCCATTGAGCTTTCCTCGCACTAGGGCCTATCCGGCACAGTGCCTTACTTTATCTTACAAAGAGTTCTGGCACCTCTAACCAGAGTAGGATACCAGGTTTCTTCCCTTGTTAACACTTCTCAGAACCTTGTAATTTGATCTCTTATTGCAATATTTTCTTTTGCAACTTTAATAATGTATAAATTAATTTTCATGCCTTATAATGGCACCCCTTTTACTTTGCTTCACACTCTGCCAGTGCAGAGCGCCAACTGCCAGATCTTCTGGCACTATAAGTCTTTGACTTCCCCTCCGTGCAATTACGATCATGGAAAATTTGATTTATACTTAAATCAGAGCCACTAGGACCTCACGACATTAGTGCCACACCTGGCACAGTGCCATCATCTTCCCTACGTACTGTGGCATCACCTAACCTAAGGCCACAAGTATTGCCTTTTCCTCGCTTCTTCAAGGAAACTAACCGCATGAATTTATATAACCAAGTCAATCCTATATCTAGTGCATGACTAAGTTATAGGTCCTAATTCTAATAATCATGACATAATTTATGAAGTTCATGCAATTAACTTTCATTGTGATTTATTTTAGTGCTGCTTCATTTTATACCCTAATTCCTCAACTTGTACTTAAATTAGAACCACGAGGCCTTCGCAACACAAGTGCCACGTCTGATGCAGTGTCCATCATACCTCAGTACTGCAGCTTCACCTAACATAAGCCCACAAGTACTACATTTGTACCACCTCATCATGGCAAGCTAACCACACGACTTTGCATAACAAAGGTAACTTTACATTTAAGTGCATGATTAATTCTTAGATATTAAGCTAGCAATAATCTTATAACTGTATTCTTATGTTGTTATGTTTAGCCATGAGATATATGTTTAGTCATGAGATATACATTCATGAAATGTTTTGCTTATAATTTGCTACACATGCTGTTTTAGAGTAACAACAAATTTCCTTAATTAAAACCTTAACATCCAGGTGCAATTCCTTTCTGCGATAGCATAATTATTAACAATGATGTAACGTAATTTGCAGTTAATTTCATCACAGAAATACTAATTTTAAGTAAATTAACACAAGGGTAAATAACAAGAGCAGATAAAATTAAAGTCAAGTTGCCTTTCTTGTAGACATTCTCACCCAGTTGAAGGTGTGATATGTCAACTTCTTGGGGGGAGTTGCAACAGGAGATACCCATCCCAAGTCAACTCTCCTTTCAAGAATCTTGTTTTCAAAGAACTTAAAGTAAAGTAAACTCACTTTCAAGAACTTAAAGTAAAGTAAAATAATTTCATTTTGCTACTGACAGTAACAGTGAGTCGTGGAGAAATTCTTCTTCTCAAAAAATCTCTAGATATTATTCCTTTGGCAGCCCTTTACCTCCTTTCCCTGAACTTGTCACTGCATTAAACCCTCTTTCCAGGTTACTAAGCCGTCCTTGGAGATAATCCCCGGTCATCTGGTAGCAGAAGTGAAAATCGGATGGACAGCATGGCGCACAAACAACCCACAAGGTCAAAGCCCTTACCACGTGGCCCACGGAGCGACCCATGAGGTTAAAGGTATAGAACCAAAGAGCCATAGAAAATGGGACGCCTGGAAGAATGGGAAACTTAATCCAGCCTAGGCCATAAAAGAGGCCGCCCCTATCACGCTCATCAGAGACATAAGAGAGATGCCCCCAGACTCGGTTCCGACACACACTGTCCCCTTTGACCTCCTCTCCCTTAGAGTCTGTTCCCCGCCCCCCACGTGACTGCATACTCAGTCAAGTATCTTTCCAGTGCCAAATTCCCAAATTCCCTCCCCCGCCCCACCATTCATCGGTACATCTGCAAGGACTCATCTCTTCAGAATAAGGTAAAGTGCCAGGAATCTGTGGTTTACCAGTCACGTAATTCTTTTTCTCTTGCTACTCATTTTTCAAATTCCAAACACAAATTCTCCTATAGACCTGACTTGTTGTTAATTTGTGTTCATAAGTGATTTTCAACAGCGTTTCCAATCAAGGAATCTTGGCACCATCAGAGCACCCTCACTTCCTTATTTGCACTAATTTCACCAAGTAATCATATGCATTCTCCATTGCAAATGGTGTTTTTTCGCTGTGGGCCCTTTGCTACGATTGTGCTTTATTACTGTGCCCAAAACACCACAATCTAATCTTCAGTGCCCTTGAAGTGAAATCCCAGCACCTCAGTGATCATCTTTTCATCTTAAATTTGTGTTCCAGCAGGACCCTGTTTACCTGTCTTAATTACTCCCCATCTTCTGGTTATTTTATTGTAAATATATGTGATTTTAGTCATCCTAAGAGTTCATCTCAAAATCCCTTTCTAGTAAGGCCTTCAGCTCATTACCTTTTCATCTTATGTTATACTAGACCATGCATCTTTAGTCAAATCAGTATTATCCTTTATGGTAAGTTCCTTTCCCCTAGTTTAGAACATATAAAAATATATATTGATATGTTTTATGACTGAATGCAATGGAGACTTACCTTGAAAAATTACTATATCTGACTCTTAGGCCGAGTTCAGTAAAGCTTGCAAAAGTATCGGCTGAGGGCCTACTTCAAAGGGGGGAATTTCAGGTAAACACTTAGGTTTCACTTACATGAGTATATTTGCATTAAAGACATATCAGAAGAAGAATGAAGCATTATCTAGGACAGGTAAACAGAATCCTGTCGTTCCAAAGGAATAACAAATAACTGGGAGTATTTTCCCTGACAAAACTCAAAGGCCCACTTCAAAAGGACACCGCAGAGGGGGAGAAAGCAGGGGTTATACCACTGCGCACACAAGATGATGATCAAATCCTCAGCAGGTAACTCTTATCTTCATCGGGAGATAGATTCCTCGTTCCGCAGTAGCGCCAGCGGTGGAAGGTAGCCTGAAGGGACTTCACTACAAAGGAAACCTTAGGCTCAGGAATAGCCACGTGGGATTGCAAAGGGGGCAGCTCAAGGAGCAGGGTGGAGGACCAAGTGTCCTGGGTGAGTTCCAACGTCTTCCGAGTCTGAGGCTATTCTAAGGATGAGCAAGTCAGCGTTTCTCCTTTTATGCCTTCGTAAGGATTACGTCGTTGTTCATTCCAGGTGAAGTTACTTTTGTTCGCCTGGAGTCCCGTTTACTGTACGGTCTGCATTCAGGGTATGCAGGTCATCTGCCAGGTGTTCAACATGGTGCCTGTCACATGGGCCAGTCACCAGAATGGGAACACTTTCTCTTTTGGGCGTGCCTGCCCCAGGCGGGATTAGTGTCTTCTGGATAAACAGCACCTGCAATCAAGGTCTTTGGCAGTCACTAGGGCACAGAAAGGATTAAAGGTTTTCCCAAATGGGGTAGTGGTAAGAGGAAATGAAATAGGGGCGAATTTCCACCTGTAAGTATATTTAAGGTAGAAGGAATAAAATTAATGTTATTTTAAGATAAGTAAAATTATTCTTATGTGGGTATTTACGTTAGTATGTGAAGACGAGATGGCATGTGCAAGGTTTCCCTCTTGACAATATATATATATATATATATATATATATATATATATATATATATATATATATATATATATATATATATATATATATATATATGACTGTGAAATATTTTTTGTTAAAACAGAATTCCATTAAATATAAGGAGCCCATACAAATGCCAAAATGTGGAAAATAAAGGCTCTATTTCAGAGACCAAACTCTCTCTCCTCAGGCAAATAGTGAATGAGAAAAAGTTACAAAAGGTGGTATTTATGCCAGAAGGCCCATAGGTCAGTCGTTACATCACTCCAGTTGACAGTTTCTCTTTAATCTTAATCGCTGGTTGGAGGAAGATTTTATCTATAGTATCTGAATCCCACACACCTCTTGAAAGATTGATGCTGTTTCCTTGTTTAATCAAAGCTGATTCCACCATCTGGCTTTTGAACCGACAATTGCTGCTATAAATTATTCGAGACATATTGCAGTTTATTCTGTCAAATTTTGGTTATTTATGTGGTTAAAAATAGCTAAGCTCTTTTGTCCGTACCTAACTGAACGTTTATGCTGTATTAATTCCTGGGGGAATGATTTGCCTGTAAAGCTGATATAAGACTGGTCACAATCGAGGCAAGGGATTTCATAAACTCCTGTCTTTGGGGACTGGCTTTTGTTGGACATTAATCAGGGATTTGGCTAAGGTAATTAGGTAGGTAAAAACAAAAGGGTTAGTTTCCAAGTGTCTATGTCAACGTCTTAATCCTGTCCAGGTGTGGGATTTTCATTTTGCTGTTGGGCGTCTCTCTGGTCTTGTTATGGGGGGGACGGTAGAAAATAGTGTTTGTTTTGTGGATAGCTTTTTCAATTGTATGGTCAGGGTACTTTAGAGATGACAGCTACTTACAGATTAGTTCAATTTCCTTTTCCAGGAAATCCGGGGAGCAAATCCGTAAGGCTCTTTAAGAATAAATTACTGGCTACATAAACCTTGATAGAGATGTCACGATAGCTATAAAAATGGACGTATTACATGGAGAAAGTTGGTTTTCTGTATATGATAAATTTGTATTCTGTCGTGTCTTTAATTATCAAAACGTCAAGAAAAGGAATTTTGTTGTCTGTTTCCCATTCAACTTTAATTTGATGCTAGGCACTAATGCATTTAATTTTGAAAGAAATTCATTAAAATTGCCCCACTTGTTATCCCAAAATGTTAAAATATCATCTATATACCTGCATTTATTATTACAGTTTCAATATATTTATTCCATGTATAGATTGGCTAAAACAGGACTTGAAGGGCTGCCCATGCTGCACCTGAATTTTTGTTTACAGAATGATTCCCTGAATGAAAAGATGTTATTTGATGCACATAATTCAACTAACTTTATTATTTTATCTAGGGCTAGTGGGAAATGATCTGAATAGGGGGCTAATTTTTCCCTCAAAAACTGTAAACGTCCTGTGCTGGTACTTTTGTGAATAGGGAATCTACATATAAACTTAAAAGTTTTATGTTGTGAAGTGGTATATGTGCTTCTTTGAATTTGTGACAGAATTCTTCAGAATGTTTAATGTTTAATGTGACAAAAGCCAGTCCCCGAAGACACAGGAGCTTACAAAATCCCTTGCCTTGGTTGTGACCAATCTTATATCGGCTTGACAGGCAAATCACTCCCCAGGAATTAATACAGCATAAACGTTCAGTTAGGTACGGACAACAGAGCTCAGCTATTTTTAACCACATAAATAACCAAAATGACAGAATAAACTGGAATATGTCTCATATTATTTATAGCAGCAATTGTCGGTTCCAAAGCTAGATGGTGGAATCAGCTTTGATTAAACAAAGAAACACCATGAATCTTTCAAGAGGTGCGTGGGATTCAGATATTATAGATAAAATCTTCCTCCAACCAGCGATTAAGAAGATTAAAGAGAAATTGTCAACTTGAGTGACGTAACGGCTGACCTATGGACCGTCTGGTGTAAATACCGCTTTTTTGTAACTTTTTCTTATTCACTATTTGCCTGAGGAGAGAGACAGTTTGGTCTCTGAAATATAGCCTTTATTTTCCACATTTTGGCATTTGTATGGGCCCATATTATCATATTATCTATATATATATATATATATATATATATATATATATATATATATATATATATATATATATATATATATATATATATATATATATATATATATATACATACTGTATATATATATATATAGTCAAGAATTTACATTTCTCCTCCTAGTCAACCACAATTTAGTTGATTTCTAATAAAATATAGCATCTCACTTAACTGACAGTCAAGCCAATATGGCAGAACAAAGAGGTTTTCCCACTTATGTTGAACCCAGGACACAGTCCATTCTCACATCCAGGAAATGCCTGGGACTGCTACACAGTAGATCCCCCTCCTTCAGCCCCCTTGTTACAAGCACACACCTAGATTTCCCCCCTTTCTGGGGTAGTGTTTTCGAGTTAAGCTTGGAGAGGTTATAGGTATTAGGAGATGCAAGCCACGCAAATGGGAAGCTAAGATCTTAAGCTATAATCTCATAGTCTGTAAGAATGTTTTTCCCTTGACTCCATTACTGGCTGCAGACTTTCTTACACATACGCATGGATGTACGCACAAACACAGCAGCCCGCGTCATTTTGAAAGAGAAGGGCAGAGATTTCCCAGCCATGTGCCCAGACAGACAACTTCCTTTCCTGGTCCCTGGGAGCTGGCCCGCTTACTCAACTCGAAGGGCACACCGATGCTGTATTAAGAGCTCAAATATTCGTGTAAGGTAAAGTATGAGAGTTAGTTTGCACCAGTAACCCTTTTCCCCCCTTCTCTGTCTAGTTAATCTTTTTCGTATTGCACCTTTACGATTTTCACGTTCTCATTTCTACTTACGGCGCCCCCTTTGTGTCACCAGAACCCTCCACATTCATCTTTTAAGGTGCATTTGTTCAGTAGCCTCATAACCTGTAATTAAGTCCTCCCCTTAAAGTGCTAAATTGGGCTAACTGAGGTTTAGAAGTTGAGATTGTTCATTGTGCTCTGTTTAGTAACAAGGGAGATTCCCCTTGCCCCCACATGTTTGTCTTATCTCCGGAATTCTCTTCCAGGAGACTGCATAGCCTGCCCAGTTCGCAAATCTATGCCACCCAGATTTCCCAGCCATTCCTGGTCGCAGCCTGATCACAAGAATCCGTTGCCAACACAGAAATCAACTTACAGAAATTAATTGCCATTATCCTGGGATTTACCTCTTTCATTTTATTGTGTCTGTAAATTGCTGCATTTTGGGCATATGTTTATTTACTTTAATGTGAATTATTGCATCTGTGTCCCATCATATTTGCCTTGCTTGTCTGTAAAATTACTGCATTTATAGCCTATCATATTGGACTTACTTGTCTGTGAATTGATGCATTTTGGTCTATCATATTTGCCCCTTTCTCTGTAAAATAAACCCCTTAAATGTAAAGAGAGTTCTAATTCCAAACTGGCGACCTTTGTTCCCCGGGCTAATCAATGAAAACTCAAGGTAAGTCCCTTTTACATTCCTTTTGCTCATAATCGGGAACCCCCTTGGCCCATAAGGCAGTCCCTAATGTAAAACGTTCAATATTACCTTCTCCCAAGCTTATGACAATATATATATATATATATAATATATATATATATATATATATATATATATATATATATATATATATATATATATATATATATATATATATATATATATATATATATATGTGTGTGTGTGTGTGTGTGTGTGTGTGTGTGTGTGTGTGTGTGTGTATATGTGTGTGTGGTTAGATGGGATCCAGTGGACACATTGTACAGAACTTGGCTGTGGACCTCAACCGGGCCGACGAATAGATTTCGGAAAGTTTGAAAGATGTCAATTTTTTTTTTTTTATCGTGACATGAATATAGCAGGATAGCGAAGTTCGCTTGGACTTGTGCATGCTTTGTGTATAAGAAAGATGCATTTTACGGAAGGCTTTCCGCTGAACTCACCAAGTGTTGAGGTTATATGTAGTTGACTAAAAGGTTGTATGTATGTTATTTAGACTTGCTGTAAGTTTTCATGCTTGCGTAGTCCGGTTCTTCTTTTCAGAATTGAAGGAACGTTTTATGGCTGCCCGATTCAGAATAAAAAGGACATTCTTCCCTGAAAATACACGACACCCTTCGCAGAAGACAGGGAGTTTTGTAATAAAAAAAATAAATTTGAAATTTTGCACTGTACAAGTTTGCCTGCTTCCCTTCTAGAAGTCTGTTTAACGTTTCTCCTCCGACAAAATGCACCGCTGCACATTTAGCGTCAAAAGTCTGTCGTCCCAAGTCTTTTTTTTTTTTTTTTATCTTCCATCACGGAATCTAACCTTCTTTGTTTATTATTTTAGTGAACAAAAAACACAAAGGGATTCTGAAATAATGAGGGGAATTTAGAGAGGTCGTTCAAACAGCGGTTGTGAAAACAATGAAACGGAGGACAATGGCCGTGAAGGGGATGGAGTCTCTCTCTCTCTCTCTCTCTCTCTCTCTCTCTCTCTCTCTCTCTCTCTCTCTCTCTCTCTCTCTCCAAAGTAACAGCCGTAATGTTTATAATTTCAACTTGGTAACGTCTTGCATTTTTTTTATCAGATGTATCTTACCAAATGCGGAAGACGTTCTGCAGCATCTCTCTCTCTCTCTCTCTCTCTCTCTCTCTCTCTCTCTCTCTCTCTCTCTCTCACAGTATATTGCACTGATCTAAACAGGTCCCATTGTTTACTCATTTGTATCAATTGTTTTTCTTTCTTATATATGAAAATACTATTTCCGTCAGAGGATAATTTAATTAAGTGCAAAACTCTCCATTGTGTGTTTAGTCTCTTTTTATGATTGTTATTGTTGTTTTTGCTGTTGTTGTTGTTGTTGTTACTAATTATGTACGTGTTTTGTAGTTGTTGTTACTACTGTATGATTGTCTCTACTGTATATTCATGCAGCATTGAATGTTTTTCCGGGCATTTCAGCTGAAATTATTATTATTATTATTATTATTATTATTATTATTATTATTATTATTATTATTATTATTATTATTCAGTTTATCGTGGCTTTCATATTACAGTGAAGTTAGTGGCATTACACAAACTTATCTTTCAGGGCCGTACAAAAGAAACGTTGCACATGGAGTTACAAACAACTGCGCAGATCTTGGTTCACTTATTCATCTAGAGATTAATTTTCGGCCGATGCCTCCACACCGCCACTGTCAAGAGAGGGTCTTCATTTCAAATCCTGAACCGAGGGACGTTACGGACTGTCCTGAAACTCGGACCAAGGTACCTTCATTCATTCTGTATACTTGTTAGGGACCATGCAGCATGAGGCTTGCTCCGGACTGGTGACCCCGTTTTAATTTTTTACTACTTGTAGACTGGTGGCGGTACGCATGAAAAAAAAATTTTTATATAAAGATTAGATTGTTATTTAAATTATTAATATTTGAGGTGTCTGAACCATAAAAATAAGTCATTTTTAGTGTGTCGAAAACTGGAGCAAGTTTGATTTATTGTAAGCTGTCAGGAACTGAGGCAATAGTTGAAGGAGTTGAGTAGCGAAATAGGAACTAATTCAGCTTTGGACCGAAAGGGGGACACAAAGTACCTCTAGTTTTGTAGGCATTATTTCCTTTCTTTTTTAGAAAGAAATGTTTTCTCGAGAACGGGTAGTGTCTTGTTAATACAACTCAAGTAATTGCTATATCGGTTTTTCCTAACATTCCCATCTCCTTACTTATAAAGGGAGTACTCTGTCCGACATATTATGTAGCCTCCTTTCTTTTTCTAAGACTCCGGTTTGTCGTTTCTTTCCGGGGTTTCCTTACTCTTTTGTCCTGTTGTCCTGTTCGGCTAAAATAGTGATGGAAATAAAGGTTTTACGACAAACACCACCGATGCTATCTCCAGTTACTTAATAAGAACTGAGGAATCTGGGTGGGGCGGCAATTGGTCACTATGAGGACCGAAATTTTATTAAGAGTGAAAAGTTTACGAAGCGTCACCATCCGCGATCTCTTAAAACGTGCGCCAAATACTAAGTCAAATGACAAACGTGAATGTACACACACACACACACACACACATATATATATATATATATATATATATATATATATATATATATATATATATATATATATTATATATATATATATATATTTATGATTTTACGTCGGGAAATGCTTATCATGAGCCAGTTACAGATTCTAAATGAATGATTTAGTTACCTCAATATTTTTCTAGTATCTGACTGGTGTTGATTCAGGAAATCGTAAAAAACAAAGAAAATGGGGAATATAACTGAGCTGATGGCTCTACTCACAAGGCAGTTGTAAGCAAACACTTTACGGTAATTTTAAGATTATGTATATTTCCATTAAATGAATAATCAGAAGACGAAATGAACTAAGTAGGCAGGTAAGGCTTGAGAGATTAATTATAACTAGGAACACTTGAAGGTGTATCCATCGCTGTGACGATGCTGATAAGGGGCATCGTGGGCTGACGACGGGCAAGGCACAATCAAGGGAGGGTTCCATGGCTTATGATCCCTTTGTAAATGGAGGGATTTACGAATTAAAGGCCAGTAAGAACAGCATAAAATATGCTTAGGACAAGGTGGTGCTCAGAGGGTACCAAGGATCCCTTAAACACGATTTTACGTAATTACCCAAACACTGGAATTTACGCAACGCTGCACTAACAAGGCGAGGTTAACATGGAAATCTGGCACTTAGAAATGAAGTAGGGAAATTTAGTAAAAGAATTAAAACAGTGTGACTGAATGACAAGAGCCTTTGCAACATATCACTTTGCCTTATAGAAGAAGCAGCTTCAGCGAGGGTGATGGTAGTGGAGGAGGGGTAAAGAGCTTCACTGGTAGGAATACTAAGGCCCCCACAAGATAGGACCATGTGGTGGGAGGTGTCCGGACCGTTCGTTACTGGACCGTTTGTACCCGGACATTTCGTTACCGGACATTACGCTACGGGACAGTCGTTACTAGGACCCTTCGCTACCAGGCCATTACGCTACCAAAAGGTCAAAGTTTTGTCTACTATTATTTTTGTAATTAAATGTTGATCACCTTGTTAATGTAGTTCGTAACTTGAAATACTGAATAGTTGGTAACATAATTACTATTATACATCTTACCTTGTTACTTAAATACTGGATACTATTATACATTTTACTTTGTTACTGTAACTAAACCAACGTATTTCATTTGCTAAGTATCTCTTTTTTAAAAGTGACTGAACCCTTAGTTAAGATGCCCAGGACGATTGAATCCAGAAGAAAACAAATCAAGTTGGTGGATGATTTGAATTACATATACTGTAAGCAGAAGGAAAATAGTGATGGGACAAAACAATATTGGATGTGTGAAAATCGCACGTGTAATAATAAAGGAAGTCGGTGAACACAATCATACTACCACGGCTTCTTCTGTAAGTGCAAAATGTGCAAGCAATCAAATCAAAGATAAAGCTCTTGGAACCCAAGACTCTTCACGTACTTTGATTGCTACTGAATTAAAGAATTTACATGAATGTGCCATAGCTGAACTTCCTTGTCCATCAAATATAAGTCGTAATATACGCCGATGAAGGCAACAGGAAAATAAATCTCCTCCAATTCCACAAGTAAGGCATGGTTATCTGATTCCCGAAGACTACGCCAAACTGAGTACTGGGTCATTATTTCTGCAATACGACAGTGGCGAAGACGATCTCGAAAGGATTTTGGTATTTGCATCTGCAGATGGATTAAGTGATTTGAAAAAGTTTAAAGTATGGGCAGGTGATGGAACATTCAAATGTTGTCCAGTTATATACTATCAGTTATATACGTTGCATATATAAACTAAAGACATAAGTATTCCCCGACTTTTTGCACTACTACCTGATAAAACCGAAGCCACTTACAAGCGCCTTTTTCTGTAATTAAAGACCTCGTACAAAATCATGAGCCAGATCGCATTGTGGTTGATTTTGAAAAGGCTATCATTAATTCACTGAAGGCTGTTTTTCAAGAAACAGAAGTTAGCTGTTGTTTATTTCATTTATCTCAGAATGTTTACAAACATACAGTTCAAGCAAAGGAACGATATCATCAAAAGGAATTTAGTTTAAAAGTGCGCTGTTTCCCAGCACTGGCATTTTACCGCCAAATGACCTTCTTTCAGGGTTTGAGGAGTTGATCGATGATAATGAAATTCCAGAAGAAATAGTTTCGTACTTTTCTACAAATTACATTGGTGGTGAACGAGGCCGGGGATCAAGGAGAAGACGACTAGAACCCCTGTTTCCTATACAGTTGTGAAATGTGTATCAGAGGACAGTCAATGAAATGCCCAGGACAAATAACAACTTAGAGGGTTTTCATAGCTCTCTTAGAACTTCAGTTACAAGCTCACATCCAAATATATGGAAATTGATTGATGCCTTGAAAAACGAAGAAGGACTAGCGAGAACAAAAATCATACAAGTAAATTGCGGCAATCTACCTTCAAAGAAAAGAAAGTATAAGAACTCTGAGCAGAGGGTTCTTAATGTTATTAGTCGCTACAACCCTGAATGTAAAATGGATTTTCTTCGAGCTATTGCTCATAATTTGAAGCTATATTAATAAAAACTGTCTTTTTATTTTATAATACATGACTAAACTAATATATGACCAAACTAGTACAGTAAATATTTTTAATATTTCAATTTTATAATGAATATATAGTATTACTATTGTATTATTATATATAACAAAAATGACAAACTATTATTATTATTATTATTATTATTATTATTATTATTATTATTATTATTATTATCACATTTATCTAATTAAAAAATATGAGCTCACAACAAATCTAAAAAAAAAAAAAGCTCTTGGTAGCGTAATGGCCTGGTAGCGAAGGGTCCTAGTAACGAACTGTCCTGTAGCAAAATGTCTGGTAATGAAGTGTCCGGGGACGAACGGTCCAGTAACGAACGGTCCTAGCACCGTGGTGGGAGCATGGTACTCTGAAGGAGGTGGGAATGCAAAGGGAGGATGGTGACTCGCTCGTGTCCAGATATGTCTCACAACTTCTCGTTCCTTTGGTCAGGCCTTTTAAGACCTCAGGTCAGGAATTATGATGCTTTCCTCATGCAGATGGAGTTAGTGTCATTCCTCTATGCGCTCGCATCATTTGAATCAGGGTCACTGCATGGTGAGCCAATTCCAGGTGTTTGCCTCTTTCTCTTAATCTGCATTGCTGGCTCTATTCTGCTTTCGGCCTGACTTAATCTCCTCAAAGCATCGTGTTCTGAAACAAAGGCTTACCACAGTCACATGTTCAAAAAGAGAAAGTGGAGAGGTAAACTGAGTGCAATTAACAGATTTTAAGGAGGGGCCAATATTCCTTTTGCCCTTCCTTGTTAGGCAGTGCTAAGCAATGCACTGTATTTTTACTTCTGAGCTTTAAATTGATCTTTTGGTAGCTTGTATGCTTGAGATGTAGTAATATATATATATATATATATATATATATATATATATATATATATATATATATATATATATATATATATATATATAGTATATATATATATATATATATATTCTCTTAATATTTCTACGGACTTTAAAAATTCTTTGATATCGATTTGAGTTTGCTCGTTAGAAATGCTAACAGATATAATATGTATATTCACGTGTGAAATGCCTAAACACAAATACACACGCACACATATGTATGCGTGTGTGTGTATGAGAGAGAGGAAGACTAGTATAAATATAATTTTATATATATGTATGTATGTGTATGTATGTATGTATGTACTGTATGTATATATATACATATATATATGTGTATATAAATATATATATATATATATATATATATATATATATATATATATATATATATATATATATATGATTGATATGTGTGTGTGTGTGGGTGAGTGTTGTGTGCGTGGTTCACTTACATGCATAAAGACAAGAGCCTAGCATACAGTATGTATGTGAATATCCCTTGAAATATAGACATTCCCGCAACAATTAAGCTCATACTCTCCATAGAATTACAGTGTACGTACGGAAGGGGGATTACGTGAATTTCATCGGCGGCGCGCCTTCTCCCTAATCAGATGAGCATTTGGCCAAACCGTCCTCATTACAGGGATTTCGTCTGTTATTGTTCATAAATTACCGGTATAACAGTGCTATGTTGAATCTGGTACAGCGTAATGCCCCTAATGCTGCTACTGCTACTACTACTACTTATTGTGAATATTATTATTATATTCTATCATTTTATAGTTATTATTGTTATTCGCATTATTAATCTTTTATCAAGAAAATTTTCTATAAAAATAGCACGATAGTTAATCTGGGCTATCACTTGATATTTCAGAATGATATACTTTTCGTCAGTATCCACTCGTTCTAGGATATAAAAAAAATTTTGGGATTAATTTTGCCACAAAATTTTATTTACAGTTAATGATTAAAATTCCCACTTTTTAAGCGATTTTGTTGATGAATCTGCAGAGTTGTAAATGCTGTTTTGCCCAGCCTTCTCGCTTGAAGCAAAGTGGGCATTCATGTATGGATGGATGTATTTCATTGGGGATGCGTGCACATCGGACAGACAGAGTAATTAACGATCATTTGCCCGTAGGGAAAATAGGATGCACAAACCCTCCTTGATGTTACCCATATTGGAACTGGTGACACTAATCTCGTCGTAGGCAATTGTGCTTACGTGAGCACCTTCTATTTACCGTAAACTTAGGGCTAACAACTTTATCCCAAAAGTCAGTTAACAGAAACTAGCAACAGACCTTGGTTGAATGGTGATTATTGACTTTATACGTCAGGGCTTTCCATGATGAGGTTCGTTGTCTCTCTTAAGTGTTCTATAAATAACTGAACGTAATGAGCGGAATTGTGCGGAGAGAATCTGCCAGCGATGAAGGTTATACAGAAATAATTCCACTCTGTGACAAAGCATTAGGACTTTTCTCCATACCAATCCGCTAATTAGTTCCGTTAATGCCGACAGTATTATCATCACAACCAATTACAATATTTAATTGGTATTAATTTTTAATTAAGAAGTGCGCTGTGCGTGTGCGATGTCATTAATTTCATTGTAATTCTGTGACCTCCAAATGCCGTCGTATATTGCAATGTCGTGATTTCATTGTTTATATTTATTTTATATTGTTGGTTTTTACAATCATAATTTTAGCAGCAGTGCGGTATTCGTGGAGTTTTTCTGATAAAAAAAGTTTGTTAGGTGATTCTGTCATAAATATTTGTGATCTTTATTAGTACCTTGGACCAATGATTCTGAAGATTTCATTAGCGTGGCATGGCAACTTACGTTAAGAAATAGGATGCACAGTTGACCGGTATGCTGCCAGAGCACGATAATGAAACTTCAGACCCAGGCCAGCAGGTTACCGGGGCACGATAATGAAACCTTCAGACTCCCTGATCTCGGATCAGCATCAGCAAACGTTTGTGGTTGGATCCAGCTCGCGTCCGAATCACTCGCAAATGTTTGCTATTTCTTCCACCAAAGATCCTTCCTTAGCAGAAGTGATTTGGTCCTGCTGCTGCCTAACATGTTTGTCATGACATCAGATTAAAATTGCACATTTCTGTCAGCAACGTTTGCAATCCGACGCGATGAAAATGATTGAAATGTTTAGGAAAAGGGAAAAATCTCTTCACCTTAACGTTCTAGTGTTGCAAACGGTTTCCCCTATTCCTTGAACTACACGGTACCGTTATGTTTGCCTCCTTCGCTTCACTTTCACGAAGATACTGATTGAAATTGTTTTCCCTTTTTCGCATTTGAAGTTTCTTAAAAGTTAAGATTAATTATTGAACAGGTACCTTTCGGACAACTGACATAAGGTAATAATGTTAAAAGGTGGAAATCGGCGGGAAGATGACATTTGCATATAATATACAGAAATTTTGACGAAAAGATAAAAGAGAAAATAAGAGGGAAGAGAGAAAAAACTAATTATAATCGAATTGTAGATCAAAGTCCAGGGTAACGGCAGCGTCGTAAAAAAATAAAAAAGAACGGTTGAAACGCTCTAGAAGATCTGGACTGAATGGCCAATCATTTTGATGTGGTAGATTATTATTCATGTTATCAATTACGAAATCAGTTTTAATCTTAAAATATGGGGAACTGATTTCCTTTGTCTCCACCCTTTGCCCTGTAACCGTCTCCTGACCTTTAACCGAAAAGATTTCGACACCTCTTGTTTCCCTATCCACCTGCATCCCGTCTTTGTCTTCTTGAACGGAGCGTAAAGAAAAACACTCCAGAATCAATGGAAGTTGTTCCATGCACTAAATTTCAGCACTTGTGCTCCTTTCGTATATGTCTTTGGTTAAGCTGCCTTTCGTCCTCCGTTGATATAAACCGAGTTTCTTCTTCAACGCTTCTCTCTGTAAATTTGCTATTGTGGTTTTGGCAGTGTGGACTCTGAAGAATAGGTTTTCCGGTCATTATTTCGCACTTTCTTCGGCTGGATATTCTACGAGATATGGTTACATGTTTTTAAATGGAAGCCCTTTTTCAGTATTGAATTATGTCATTCTAGTGCTTTTAGTACCCTCTCTTCGGTCAAGGGTTTTGAACATTCCTTCTCCTTGGACTTGCTCTTCATTCCATGATTTCTTACCTCATTTTCCTTAGGACCCAAATTCTCTCTCTCTCTCTCTCTCTCTCTCTCTCTCTCTCTCTCTCTCTCTCTCTCTCTTGTTTATTCTCTTGTTCTCAGAGAGAGAGAGTTCTCTCTCATTTTTATATCATTGTTGTCCTTATTACTTCAGAGAGAGAGCAAATCAATGAGTTAACGCTCAGAAAGTTTCCTTTATATTAAGCATCTGCTTTTGTTGCTATTAACCTTTTTCTAAATATTGCTGGCTAATTTGGAACCTTTCTTGTGCATCTTTCACTCCATTTATCGATTCCTAACTAGAGCTCTGCTCCTCCTTCCTAACACTTCCAGATTTTACAGTATTTCACAAACCTATTCGCTCATTTGCCAGAAGAGTGACACAACTCAAAAAATGTGTTTTTTGAGTTACTGATACTAGCAGATAGCTCGTTCTTTGTTTAATATTGTGGTAAAAACGTCTTATTTGTATTCGTAATACGAACCGCTAGGGGGCATGACATGTCACTATTACACTGTAGAAAGTATAGAGAGTTTTAAACTTTAAAACGCTTCTGAAAAATAGCAA
Organism: Macrobrachium rosenbergii; assembly: GCF_040412425.1. Classification (NCBI taxonomy): domain Eukaryota; kingdom Metazoa; phylum Arthropoda; class Malacostraca; order Decapoda; family Palaemonidae; genus Macrobrachium; species Macrobrachium rosenbergii. Next base: position 56,710,466 of record NC_089756.1, read on the forward strand.
TTTTTGAGTTATGTCACTCTTCTGGCAAAGGAGCATACTGTACTCCAATGTCCCCACATCACTGAACCATCTCAAAACGCTCTAATCCATCCTTCCACCTACGCTAACCCTTTTTACCGCCTCTCCTTATCTTCCCATTTCTCACACTTGCAATTCTTCTTATTCCATATAACCAACATCTCAATAGCTTCAACCGTTTTTAATTCATGCAGTCAACATTCGCACTGCGCTTTTGAAGTGGAATGTGGGGTCAAATCCTTTCGTGCATTGCAAACTTGGGTTTCACAGACACTTTCAGTCTCTTCCACGCCTTTAAGCACATAACCTGCTACCATCCTTGCTTCACTAATGCTCTGAGGGACCTTTTCTCTCATCTCATCATCGGTGCCATTTACTCCCAAATACATAAATGAACAAACCACTCTCATTCTTCCGCCATCAATATTAATTTTATTTCGTACCATCCTGATTATCATTTACCCTCGTTACCTTATTCTCTCCAAAATTTACTTTCAGATTCCTCCTCTTGCAAATAATCAAATTTCCTGTAGTCCTCTTTAGTATACCCAGTCTGTACTGCGCCATCTACAGACACCACCCTTTTCACACTATTCACACCCCTTTTTCTAATCCCACAACTTACACCTAAATCTAATGCCCTTGCTCTGACTTTTCACGTGTTCCATTCTTGAAGATTATCAACCAGTTAGGTCTCTTGCGCACTTCCAGACAAACCGTCACTTTCGTGTTTACATATATGAACTCGCTTCACTTCCAATATTAAAACCTTCAACTGTTCACGACAGTATTCATCTCCTATACCGTACAACCTCAACAGTCGCCACGTTGCATCTCATTTTGTCATAAGCATCATGGTATATGTGTCTGTATGCCGCATACAGCCTTTTTATATGTTCTCGAACTTTTCGTATAATTGATTCATAACGAATGCTTGATACATTCACCCCTTTTACTGTCTAAACCCGCATTGTTCTTCTGTCAGTCTCTCTGACATCTTTCTTGCCTTCTAGATTAAAATCCCACCATACACCTTTCCCAGTACATTAAGTAATGTTATGCCCATAGAATTCTCACTGTCGTCCCTCTCACCTACGCAACATACAAAAGTATAAGTGTTCGTCTCACCCATTCATTTAGAACCTCTCTCTCATCTAGGAGTTTCTGAACACTAGTTAGCTACTCAATCACATTTTCACCATTTTACTGCAGCATCTTAGCATCTTACTTGGATTTCCATCAACACGTGATGTCTTTCCATACTTTAGCCTCTTAATTAGTGTCCTCTTTATACCCACACTAGTGACTTCTGAAATCTTTCTCAAAATTACACCAACCCTTGCCATTCCTGCCTCGTTCAGTTCTCACCTCCTGCATCCTCCACATGCAATAAAGCTTCACAATACCCTCTTCGTCAACACAGGACTGCATTTCCTTCAGGCACCATTTCTCCATATGCATCATTTATTCTGAGGCCCAGTTAATCATTAACCTTTCTTTGTTTACAGAACAACTTATTTTCTCTAAAGACCTGATCATATGCATTCCTCTAGTTTCATTACTTTCTCTCTCACTCTCTTCCCCGCAATTTTACACTCCCTGTTCCGACGTCAGTATTTGCAGCCATAGCGCATTTTTTCGCCCATTTTTTCACTGACTTGCCAGGCTCACTTCTTATAAAACTTATGTGTGTATGTTATTGTTTCACCCCCGTTTTTCAGCCCTTCCTCTTCGAGCTTAATTTCTATCTCTCTTAACTTTTACTTCAAGTATACAATAATGCGATATGCCTCCATTTACTCATCTTCTCTCCATTACATCCCTCAATTATTCCATCTACTGTATGCTAACACATAATCTAACAGACTTTTTTTTTCACCATGTTCTCTACCAAGTATACTTTGGAAATTATATATATGTTTCCGACAACCCAGCTCCTTTCCAAACACCTTTTCCGTTAAACTTTCTCCATTCTGCTTTACTTCATGAACTCCATCCTTATCAGTACCACCATCTATTTCTCCGTCACATGCTTTTAAAGTTGAATCACCTGGCTCAACCACCCTTCCATATTCTCCAAACATCATTTTCCATTTTTGCTTTCATTAAGTATTGTGGATTTGGTTGCTTGTACCTTGCCTTGACGACAGCTGTTGTTCAAGGGGTTACCCATAGAAGTAATGATCAAAACCAATGTTGCTTAACGTCAGTGATCAGCTTACGAGAGGTGTAGCGAAATTTATATCACTAATAGACAAGATTCCAGGGGTAGTTCGTGAAAATAAGAAATTCCTAGTTGCAGGCAGTGTATTTCACATTTTGACATGTTTTCTCGTACTAGGAAAGACTCAAACTCGTGAGCCCTGTTTCCAAGGTTCACTACACTACCCACTTCAGCACTCTCCAGAGTTAAGAAACGTTGGATTTGGCCAGTGCTTGGGAATGGTGACACTACAGAAGTGCCTGCCTAGTTCGAATCACAAGTCCCTAGAACATTCGTAGGACTAAGGCATGGAGTTCACAACTTCATTTTAATGTGAACGCTTCGAATTTAAAAGTAACATTTAGGATCCACCATATCTGATGGGACAAGGCATAGGAACGAAAAACGTAACTAGTTAGTATTATGTATATATGTGTAAATATGTGTAGGTATATGTATATTATATATGTGTGTGTGTGTGTGTGTAAATGCGTAAAATCACAGTGACATGAGATGTATGCGTCTGCATACACGGTATGTAAGCAGGTGTACCGCAAGGAAAATGAAACACTGATTTTAAGTGCTGACCAGTTTCATCTTTATATTCAAGACATCTTCTAGAGGTCGGAAACATAGTGGTAGAAATTTACGATATATAATTATGCTGGAGTAACATTGCAAACGAACATACAGACGGTTGGACACCAAATCGGAAAAAACAGAGAGGACCAGGAAACTCTGTAGCGTCTTAGGTCAACAATCTATTTATACATATGTTCTTATATGCGGGCGGGCACACACCTAAGCTCTCGTCCCATGTTATCTACCTTCCTTAAAATCTATACATTTCACCTATTCCTTTCCATAGTAATGGATCGAATTTATACATGCATTGACTGATATTCAAGGTCTTACAAAAACTTTCTTGTATAAAACTGGACTCGATCATGTTTCTTTCCAGTGTGTTATTGGAATAAACTATCTTTTTTTGTCCGTGCCCAACTGATTATGACTGTTTTCACTAACGTGAACAAAAACTGTAGTGTTCACCAGTGCATATCTTACACTTTTTTGTGTCGTTCTATCCACTATACAATTTGTTTTTCAGTTTAACCAATATAAAAGTTGCCACAGGAATTACATGGGGTTTGATGTGCATGCCCCTAGTATAGTCGGGAAAATATTTTATTAGTGCTTATTTCGTTGTATTTTTGGTCTTAAATGTTACATTAACGCCAAAATTCCTTAGCAACTGGGAGCATCATTAAAAACAGTACTATATGGTAATACAAGTACGGTTTTTTACAGTTTTCTTTTTTGTTATGATAAAGTCTTTTTTTTTTTTGCTGCTCCAAATGCCTGTATTCCTAATTAAATCTATGTCCGTGTCAATGTACTCATTGCTACGTAAACGTAATGCTCTTAAAAACATGATTTTAAAACTGATTTCTTTACTTTATTATCTGACCAGAAATAAAATGTACATAAGCATAATTACTGACAGCTTTTCTGTACACACTGTTTAAACCTACCACTACTTCTGTGAGTCACGTAGTCAACAATGGTCCGTTCCGAAGTGAATTTTATTGATGTGAGCAGTTCATTACTTTACCAAAGGAAGCATTTACATTTCGTTCCCTTGCCAAATGCTGCATACGTCGTCAACATACCCAAACCACATTACGTCGCGTGCTCCGATTTGGTTTAACATTCTGCTTTCAAAAGTAAAAGGTTACCCAGCCATACCAAATTTTGAGAGTAAAATTTTTCGTTGAATTCACATTTTTGTCCTTTTAAGTATATTTTAATCAGTTCTGTTAAAGTGTTCTTGAAAAATTATACATCCAGCTGTATGGTGTCTTAAGTTGTCATTAAAATTCTGACAAATCATCAAATGAATCATCAGATAAACTCACATGCCTGAATCGGCTGTTATTCTTACATTTTTTTTATATCTATCAAGTCAACGTTGTTCTTTAGCATCAGAAATGTTACCAACCAGTGGTTTAAGAATATCTACTAGGTATTCTGCTACATTGTGTGAAGCGGAAAATTTTCTTTTGTGACTTTATAATTTCCCTGTGGTATAATTTCCCTGTGGTGATCTTCCGACACTTCACCAATAACCAAAACAGACCCAGTCTCAAAATGCAATCCCCCTGCAAGAGTGTGTCTGCCTGTTAATATACCATCCGCGAGTGCAACACACATACGCACTCACATTGCCTCAATGTACTTAAATCCTGATCATCGTCAGGCGAGCACAAATGCATGCGTCAGACACCCTCGCTATATCCAAATGTGCAAACCTCCAAGTCAACACAAATGCACCTGCAGTGGAAGTATCACTGATAGGCCAGCACATAGTTCTCCACTGCTGTCCAAAGTCAACCAAGACTTTATATATATATGTATATATATATAATATATATATACATATATATATAATATATATATATATATATATATATATATATATGAATATATATATATATATATATATATATATATATATATATATATATATATATATATATATATATATATATATATATATATATATATATTATATATACATATATATATATATACATATATATATATATATATATATATACATATATATATATATATATATATATATATATATATATATATATATATATATATATATATATATATAAAGTCTTGGTTGACTTTGGACAGCAGTGGAGAACTATGTGCTGGCCTATCAGTGATACTTCCACTGCAGGTGCATCTGTGTTGACTTGGAGGTTTGCACATTTGGATATAGCGAGGGTGTCTGACGCATGCATTTGTGCTCGCCTGACGATGATCAGGATTTAAGTACATAGGGCAATATGAGTGCGTATGTGTGTTGCACTCGCGGATGGTCCGTTAACAGGCAGACAGACTCTTGCAGGGGGATTGCATTTTGAGACTGGGTCTGTTGTGGTTAGCGGTGAAGTGTCGGAAGATCACCACTGGAAAATCTGTTATTTGTTGCCATAGAAAGAATTCTGGGTTCGCCCTGAGAGGATGAATATTTTGGAAGTGGTGTTTGTTCTGTACATACTATTGACATTTATTGTGGTCTAGAATAACTATGACCTTATTACTTTATTTGGTGACCAGGATGTTAGTCACGAGTATTAGCTGGTTTAGGATTGATAACCTGAATGTTTGCGAATCAGAATTTCCTCTAGTGATGTTTTCCAATTGTAGGAGATGGAATTCACTCCATTTCATGATCGTAGCTTTTACTGAATCACTTTCATTAAATTTGCAAATAAAGTCGAGTTTTGTACTTCAGGGTTTAATCCAGTAGGCCTTTGTTTAAGAATAGGTTCAGTGAGAGGAGTCGACAAAGGAGAAGGAATTTGTGACCCAGGGAGCCACGGCCACCAGAGACATCGTAGGGAAGTAAGATGATTGATTCTGTTCTCAAAACAGATACAGCAATAAAAGATGACCCTATTTGACCTAGGGATAGGGTCATTTAACAGTGGTTGGCAGCAGTGTTAGACATAGATAGGTATTGGCATCTCAGAATAGGATTTTGATGGTTCAGCGATTCAGGTTAGGAAGCTATTGTTGTGAGACACGCCTGAATCAGTCTTTCTCGAACGTGACTCTCCGTGTGTGTTCAGTGATGAGTCACGGGGCGCAGGGGTTTAATGTGAATGGGAATTTATGGCCATTAGTTCATATTTGGGAGTGGTTAGGCATATATACTGTGTATAGTGTAAAGTAACTGCTGTATCTTGACCACTTGTGTGTGATAAAATACGTGAAAATGCGCAAGTGTTCTCCCCCCCCACCCCTATTTCTTTGGTGAGAAGATCTCTCGCCGTTGAGCAGAGGCATACATAAGTGTTATCATTTTCTTTGTATTGTTAATTTTAATGTCAGATTGGATTGTTTTGTATTGTGCTGCAACTAATTTTTGGGCAGTGGCTGCAGTGACGTCATCCCCCAAGTGACATGTCAGTGACGTCTTTAGTTGGGCATGCCTTATATCTTTTGTTTTTATTATTATAGCAATCAGCAGTTCGCATCGGCGTTTAGGGTTTAGTAAAGGGAGTATTTTATTATTGTGTTATCTCTGGGGACTTTGATAATTGGGTAGTAATTGATTTGATTTTTGTTGAGTTACTGTGTGTGTAAACATTTCTTATGCAAGTGTGTATACATTTCCTAGTTTTTTTAAACTGTTTTTTTTTTTTATTTTTTATAATTACACACATACATGTTTCATTTTGGGTGCATACTTGTGTGTATGATAAGGTAGAAGCGGTTGCTGTAAGCTTACTCGGCAATTTTTTTTTGCCCTGACGGCTGGCGAGCCCATCTCTTAGCGGTTTTGGTGCTCAGCATTTTTTCTGTAGACTGCAGCAAGCCTTGGATGGGGTGATAGGGGGAGTGAGTTGTTGCACTGAGGGGGTGAGGGACGAATTCTTCTCTCTCTCTCTCTCTCTCTCTCTCTCTCTCTCTCTCTCTCTCTCTCTCTCTCTCTCTTGTCCTTCTGCTCGAGTCCCGTTTTCTATATGTGAGGGTAGACTCCCATTCTCTTTACTTGTGGGGAGACTGAGTGCTTTTTTGTCGTTTGCCCTTGAAGATGATAAGTTGATCTTGACTCACTTTGCAAATCAGCTGTGCACTAGGCCAGACAATTTTTTATATTTTCCCATGGGACTTTGGATTTAATTGTGGGGTTAGTTAATTTTGAATTTAATTGTGGGGTTAATTAATTTTGAATTTAATTTTGGGGTTTAATTTAATTGTGGGTTTAATTAACTTTTAGTTTAATTGTGGGTTTAATTGATTTTTTATTTAATTGTGGGTTTAATTAACTTTGGATTTGATTGTGGGTTTGATTAGTACTCTCTTTTGAGTTTGGGGAGTTAATTGTTAGAGTAACAGGAATTAACATTCTGGGTTCTTTACTGTGTGGGAATTCTTTCAGGGGAAATTGTTTTTGTTTGTGTGTGTTTTTTTTTTTTTTTTTTTTTTTTTTTTTGTAAAGGGTGTCCTTTCGCGGGACTTAGGAAATTTTGCATTTGTGATCAGCCAAGAATAATTGAACGGATTTGTTTATGAAGAAAAAAATCTGCAAAAATGAGGAGGAAATAGTGATGAGAGATTCCTTAAGTCAACTTATGGTTGTGTAGGGCGCGGAGATTCAGTCCGCGGTTTGAAGGGTTTTGTTGAAGTTCGGAATAGCCAAAGATCGATGGTTGACTTGAGTTCTCGGACCCCACGGGTTCATTGCTTTAATTGTAGTATGCAGGGACACATTTAAGAGATTTTGCCGTGTTAAATGTTGTGGCAGTTGCAAGAGTTATGGTCATCCTTGGCAGTCCTGTCCGTCTTGGAGACAGTATAATGATAGGCCTGCATTTCAGAATTTTGGTAGCTCAGATAAGAAAGTTCCTCACGCGGATTTTTCGAGGGGATCTTGCGATCGGCGGACATTGTCTAAAGACCGATCAGTTGTAAGGGGAAAACTGGATGGGTATTTCTTGGGATATAGGACTTCTGTGGGAACCCTCAGGGTGGAAGCCAGTTGTCAAAGGGTCTCTGCATGGGATAAATGTAAGGGTTTTTATAGACACAAGCGCCTCTATTAATTTGATGAAACTATGAGTTGTTCTGATCTATGTTTTCCGATCGATCTTTGAGACCTGCTAAAGAGGCGGTATGTGACGTTCAAGCAAGTAGGTTACGTAGATCTAGATTTATCTCTTGGGGGTAGAACTTTTGCAGAACCATTTCTAGTTATACGAGGGCGTGCTTTGGGGAATACTTTGTTACTGGGTCATCCAGCATGTCGGAGACAAAAAATCTCAGTTCATGCAGGAGTATGTGGTATAACTGTGGGAGTACCTGGGGTGTTTGTGCCTTATGAGGGGACGGATGTGAGGGTAATGAATGAGGATGGATCGGGGTTCTGGGTATACTTGGGTGGAATTGCTAAACTGTAATGATTCAGTTCGCAATTATCAGAAGGGTACTTATGCAATCGACTTTGTTGAGTGGGTCGATGAAGATAATTCAGTGGCTATTGTCGGGGATTTTTGTAGTTTTCCAGAAGCAGATTTACAGGCTAGGAGGCAGGCTTTTAGGGATCATTTAGCCAATGCTGATTGTAAAGAATATGCTGGGGGTGTAGAAGATGTTCTGGCCGAGTTTGCAGACGTAGTCGCACTCAAAAGGGATAAGTTAGGATTAACAAATGTATTAGAACACAAGGTTCAGTTGGAGGACAAGACTAAGCCTGTTTTTGTTCCTTCATATAGAATTCCTTTTAAGATTAGAGAACAAGTAGAGCAAGAGGCTAATAAGTGGGAGGAGGAAGTCATTGTTAGGCCCAGTTCCTCGCCTTTTAGTTTCCCATTATTGGCAGTGCCTAAGAAGGATGGTTCAGTCCGAGTTTGTGTGGACTTTCGAAAGTTGAACGAGAAAACCATTCCTGATAGCTACCCTGTGGCGTGTTTGCCAGATTTATTTGTTGAGATTGGGGGTAAGAATATTTATCCCTCAATTGATCTGATGCAAGGGTATTTGCAAGTACCGCTCAGCAAGGAGAGTCGGGAGTATACGGCTTTCTCGTTACCGAAGGGGCATTATGAATATACTTGGATGCCGTTTGGTCTATCAGGCAGTCCGATGACATTTACTAGGCTAATGAATACAGTTTTGCATGGCTTGTTAGGGAAGTCCAGTTATTTGTATGTGGACGATATTTTAGTTGCCACTGATTCAGTAGAAGAGTATTTAGAGGTTCTTAGGGAGGTTTTTAGGAGGCTTAGATTAGCGGGTTTGAAGATAAAGTCAGCTAAGTGTAATTTTCTCAGGAGGCAGATAGTATATTTAGGCCAAGTCATTTCTAAAGAGTGTGCTAAAGTGAATGATGATAAGGTTAGGGCAATTGTAGATTTTGCTACTCCCAAGAATAAGAAATAGATTCGGTCATTCTTAGGCATGGCTGGATTTTTCCGTAGATTTGTGAAGGGATTTTCTGTTCTGGCATCTCCCTTGACAGATGTCCTGAGGGATGATGTGCAGTTTGTATGGGAAGATGGACAGCAAGTAGTTTTTCAGAAGATTAAGGATGCCTTAGTGAATCCCCCAGTGTTGAAGTTTCCTGATTTGGAACGTCCTTTCACGTTGGCAACAGACGCTAGTTATGATGGTATAGGGGCATCGCGTATGCAGAAGTTCGATGGAAGACTCCATCCGATTGCATTTTACAGTAGGAAGTTTAAGACACGAAGTAGTAATGAATGGTCAAGGTCGGTAGTAGACAAAGAGGCCTTTGCTGTAGTGTCTAGCTTGATACATTTTAAGACGTAGCTGTTGGGCAATAAAGTAGAGGTTCTTGCGGATCATAAGTCATTGTTGGATCTTTTTAATAAGCCGGATCTTTCCCTAAAAAGAGCTCGGTGGTATCTGACAATCAGGGATTTTGATGCTAAGCTTTGATATATAGAGGGTAGATATAATGTTGTAGCAGACGCCCTTAGTAGAAGTTTTTCGGATGCAGATGGTATTCATATATGTTATGTATCTGGAGATTGCATAGATTGGGATATTAGTTTAGCAGAAGCGAAAGAAGATGAAGATGAGATTTTGGCAGACGCAAAAGCATTTCTTAGAGGGGAATTAGTTAGGAAGGGTTATAAGCTGCCTTTTGCAGGGCTTGAATTAGAGGGTAATTTTTTAGTTAGGAAGATTAGATACAGACTGAGGAATAGTGAGGAAAAGGGCAATACAACGCAGACAGTTGTTCCTACGATTTTAATACCTACGGTGCTGGATATTGTTCACGGTAGGTCTGGCAGTCCGCATTTGGGGGATTGAGAAAACGTATCAGAATATACGGAGACAATTCTTTTGGAAGAATATGCTAACGTCAGTGGAAGACTTTATGAGAGGTTGTTCAGTCTGTAATGCGTGTAAGCCATGGGTCGATTCTTGTAAATTGGGTTCATTCCCGATTCCTAGCAGACCTTTCGCCCAGATCCATATGGATCTTTTGAGTAATTTCTGTGAGTTTAGTTATGGCCATAGGTACCTGTTGGTGGTTGTTGACGAATTAACGAGGTTCATAGAGATTTTTCCGTTGAAGCATAAAAGAGCGGAAGAGGTGGCAGTCGCATTCTTTAACGGGTATATTTGTCATTATGGGGTTCCTGAGGTTCTGATTACAGATAATGGGAGGGAATTTGTGAATAAGACATTAGAGTGTCTTGCGGATGTAATGGTCATTCGGAAGGTGACTATTACTCCTTATAGACCAGAAGCTAATGGGCTGTGTGAACGGGCAAATAGGGAGGTCATTGAAGCTCTTCGAATGACCGTTGGGGGAAGTGATGTAAATTGGGATCGATATATTCCACAGGTGCAATATAGCATCAATACAATGGTTAGTGGTACCATTGGAATGTCTCCCAATGAGGCGCTGTTTGGTTACCCAACACGGGGTGCGTTCGATTTGTTGCCTATTCCATCGGATGATGAAACAATCAGGGCGCTTGTTTCCATGGCTAAAGAGAGATATGCACATCTTGCTAGGAATTTTGTAATGAAAATGCGAGACATGGTAGATAGGAGCAATGCAAAGCCAGTTAGAGTTAAAGGTGCTGTGGGAGATAGGGTTTTTGTGAAAATAAATGTCTGGAATCAGTTGAACTTTAAGCTAGGTCCTAAATTTGAAGGTCCTTTTCGTGTTGTAGAAGCAAAGAAGGGGAACAGATTTGTTGTTCTAGATGAGAACACTGGTGTGTCTCGATTGACACAGATCCAAAATTAAAAAGACAGGTTAATGGGAATCATATGGGTTAATTCCTGGGTTGTACTGTGGTTATGATAATTTTTTTCCTTTCTTTTTTTTCTCTTTTTGTTTTTTAATGGGTTTTAAATGGGCGTAACTTGTAGTTTTTTTTAACTGGGGAGGACGTTGGTCTGTAGAGTTATACAAATCTTTAATTCTCCGAGATCAGTTTTTGCTCTTGTGTGTTGCAATACTTAGTTAAAATTGAGTGCAGAATACCATAGGGTTTTATAGGTATATGAATTTTTTTTTGTTTGTTTGATTTTTTTCTTTCCCGTTTCGAGATCGGGTATCTTAAGAGATACTTTCTTTTGTTTTTATGCTGAAGTTTCGCATTCACATATCTTTGGGAGTCGTGGCATGGGCTAATTTCGTAGTGAGGTTAGACCCGTGTGTTATTATGTAAGAATATTATGATGTGTAGTTGTCGTCTGACGCAACATCTTTGAGTATAGAGTTTCAGATTAAAGTTCTGTTGCTTAGATTTTTTTTTGGGGGTGGGGGGTTAATTAGTATGTCGGACAGAATTTGTCTGATCTGTTACGAGTTTGGGCAAATCAGTTAGGGTTTAGGACAGGATTAGAAGACTTTTTAATATGACTTCCAAATTTAGATTTTTCCAGTCCTCTTTTAGAAGGAGTAATAGGGCTGTGCCATTGGTAATTGTAGCTGTTATGATCATAGGAGCAATTGCTAGTGTATCAATTGCTATTTTGCTGAGAATTGAGCAGGTATCGACAGTATTTGCTAACCAGGGTAAAACTTCGATGACTTTACGAAATATTTTACCTCTCGGTTGTTTAGAATTTCCCTTAATGAATTCGGGATATTTGTGTGGTTCTCAGGTAATTTTTACTGGGAAAAATTAGTATGGGTGGTATCTTAAAGTTGGTGTACCTGATAGAGGGTTGATTATGGAAATTCCAGTTAGCAGTTTGGAATCGTTTCACAGTTTGATCATTGACCTTTTTCCTAGTAGTTTTAATGGTTCAGTAATAGTATGGCATGGTGAGTAGAGTAGGTACCTTTTGGGTTGACTGTCGACATGACCAACTTATGTTATACACCACTTCCTCGCAGCAGAGCCTTATGAATGACTTCTGTGAGCCTCAACTGATACAAGTTAGATATGGGGGCCGTTTACGTTACGCCTGCAGGTTCCTACGCCTGCGCCTTCATGAGGGGGGGTCTAGGTTTTTTGGAGAGATGTCTGGCAGGATGTCTACAAATTGCCGTCGGTGCTGGAAGACATCTCTTTGGCCCAAAGGACCCCTCGAAGTAGGTTCCTTCACGTGGTGAGGGGGTAAGGGGCCCTGGCTTTTCTTCTTCGTTCTTACGAAGAATAAGAGCCCGGGCCCTGACGGATCACCTACAAACATTTCGATTTAAATGCCGTGGATATTTTCACTTTCGTACAAATTTCTTGGACCTGGTAAATAGGAAAAGGTATCATAGCTAGGATTGGGTTTATATCCGAAGCTAAATAGTGAGAACCGTGGCAGGACCATCAACTGCCCGATAATGTTCGGACCTGAGTTTTCAGGCGGAACTATTCTAATGGGACTGGACCACGGATTCCAGGGGGTCTAGTTCTGGGAATAGGACTCTCGGCATTCTGTCCAGTTTTGCCCATAATGTGATTAGGGTGGGGATGATTGTATTCTAGTAATGCTCTCAGTCCTATCAAGCGGGTTGGCTTACACTTGAGCCACTCTAATCATGTTGTGCCATCCCTTTGGGGTAGGGTAGGGATGCGGACATTTGGGAGTCGGTTCTCGCTTGTGCCATTAGTGGAGGAATGAACTCCATGAAAGGCTGATGATATCTTTTTAAGGTTTTCAGGTTTATTTACTTTTTTTTTTTTTCTCAATTATACTTGTCTTAATGCAAAGTTGTGTTAACGATTTAATTACCCCTGGACCCTTTGATGGTAGCGATTCGGCACAGTTAACGACTGCAGGAACCTCCTCTGACCTCTCTCTGGAAAAATCAGTAAAAAATACGAACGTAATTACACTGGAGCCCTATGCTCCAATGAAAAACAAGCCCAAAAAAAACAAATATCTTGACCCAACATTGACCCACTTCGACTCCCTCTTTGGGAGTGGAAGTTGGTCAAGATTCCTAACATTAGAAACGGAGAAAAAAATATCGCCATTGAAATTGGAAAACTTCTTATTGAATCGACATTCAACTACTGAAATGTCATTCAGACAAGTAAAAGAACAGATGTGGTTGATAGAAACCACTACAAGAAATCAATCGGAAAACTACTTAAATATAAAAAATATTGATAATATTAAAGTACATATTAAAAAACATGACAATATGAACAGTGTCCAGGGTACCATAGTACTTCCTGATAATGATGAACCGATAGAAAAGAATATATTGCTAGATTCCCTAAAAAAAAAGCTACAACAATATACAAGACTGCAAAATTTACAACATAGCTAGTAGACGGAGTAATGAAAAATACTAAGAATAGCAAAGATAAAATTTGAAGGCCATGAATTACCATTAAAAATAAAAATCTTAGGCCAAAGCAGAGAACTGAGACCGTATGTCCTAAACCACTACAGTGCCAAAACTGTAGTATGTATGGACATACAAGGAAAATTGCCATAATACATCTGTATGTGCATACTGTGGATCTGATAAACATACCACACAGTGGAAGTGTGGTGAACCAAAATGTGTGAATTGTGGACAAAATCACCATGCAAGATCTAAGGAGTGTATGTATTACATATACAACACGGAATTGAAATTACTTCAGGAAAGGACAGGAATGCCTATAAAGAGGCCAAATTAGAATTAAAGGTTAGAGGAATGTATGATCCCGCTAAGAAACGAACTTTTTCTGCAGCAATAAGATCAAACAAAGAAACAAAAGTGGAAATAAATAAGAATAACAAAACCCTGGTAGATCAGTCTCAAAGAAAAATAACCACTTTGCAAGAAGAAACCAATATAGCAAAGGACCAAGAAATGTATACAAATCTTTGCTCAGATTCATTTGAGATTTTAAGAGAAATAGAATCACTAGAAGACAATACAAGCACCATAGAAATATTAAAAGATAGTTCTGATGAATTAGAAACTAAAGAAAAAAGAGACCTTTAGAGAGAACTCCACCCAAGACCAACAAAAAACCAACTATTATTAGAGATACATCCATTAAAATAAAAAGGGAGACCCCAAGAAAGAACATAAACCAAATAATAAGAAAATACCTTTGTCTCCTAAAAGTAATAATAAAACCAATAGAAACAGATACCCAGAACATCAAAGAAATAGTAGAGGAACAAACTATTGACAAAATGATTATGTGATGGGAGAAGAGATTACCCCATCACCAACAATAGGTACAGCAAGAGTAAATGAAAAAAACGACACATGAAAACACATGTGGATGTAATGAATGCTTCATTGAACTGTGCAACAAAAATGAAAAGCATAACAAAGACAGTTTAACAAACACTATACGAAATTTTATAAGTTACAGAAATAAAGAAACTACTAGTTTGGACACTCACGAAAAGGGCTGTATGTGCATTGGACACATAATGTCTTATAAAGAAAAACAAATAAATATTGTAAATAGGATTTTAGGAAAAATGCAGATTGATGATCCACAAAAAGAAAATAACACTTGAACACACTAACGTTATACTTTCAATAATTATATTATACAATGGAACGTAAATGGTCTACAGACCAGATTACATTTAGGAGAAATACAACGATTACTAAAGGAATATGAGCCAATGATAATATGTTTACAACATGTCAACAAAACAATACCAACAATAGGTAAATATACCTTAGTATCTACATCTAGAGAAGAAGAAGGAAATTTAGGTACTGCTATATATGTACATAACAAAGTATGTTATGACATAGTACCTGTAAATTTTACTGACTTGCAAATATCAAGTATTAAAATACGAATAAAAATGATAATTACATAATTTATAATTTATATAACCAACCTAATAAAAGTTACGATATTGATAAACTTAAAGATTTACTTAACAATACCAAGGAACCTACATTAATAGTAGGTGATTTTAACGCCCACAACCCAATATGGGACTGTCATTGTACAAACTCAAATAGAATAGGTAGTAAAATAGAAGAGTTCATGGATTCCAACAACATGTGCTGTATAAATGATGACGAAATTAGCACATATTTTTCAAAAACACATGGAACATTTTCCTCAGTAGACTTAATTTTATGTACAACAAGCATAGTTGACAGATTGGATTGGAATACAGTTGATGACTTGCACACCAGTGATCATTTCCCAATATTAATTTCCTTACTGCAAAATAATCCTGCAAAACATGTCCTCACTATAACATCTATAAAGCAGATTGGGAGCGATATGAAATGCACACTAGAAATATCCCACAGTTTGAATATTTAAAAGATCATAATGAAACTAATAAATTTTTGTTGATTTTATTAAAAATGCTGCTGATAAAGCAATAAACTCAAAACCCCATCCAACAAAACACAAAGTTCCTGGTGGTCTGATGAGTTAACAGAATTAATAAATATAAAACACTCAATAGGAGACGATTAGATAATTTGAATAGAAAGTTCAATAAAATGAATAAAACATTACCGATATTAGAAAGAACTTTACAAAAAATGACTGTATTATTACTAGAAATTGATACATTAAAACCTGTATACAACAAATTATCTGCAAAATTTAAAAAGAAGTAATTCAAGGAAGAATCATTTCATGGAGGAAATATGTATCAGATCTCTCTAATAATACTCCCATACAAAAATATGGGAAAAAAATTCAGGAAAATAAATGGTACCCATGTCAAACCACCTAGACATGCCATATTAAAAGATGGGAAAAGAACACTTGATCCAAAAGAAATAAGTAATATAATGGGAGAAAATTTAGCAAATGTAAGTAGTGATAAGAATTTAGATGAACACTTCCGCACAAAAAAATAAAATAGAATTAATGACAATAAATTTTGAAACAATTGACGATATATATTATAATAGAAAATTTAGTATGTCAGAGATGGAATATACTCTCTCGAACAGCAATAAATCTGCTCCTGGAGGTGACAATATTTGTTTTGAGATGATCTGCCACTTAGCACCTTTGGCAAAGTCATACTTATTAGAGTTTTATAATCATTTATGGCTTGAAATTTATTTCCAGATGATTGGCGTAAAGCTATAATAATTCCAATCCCCAAACCTGGAAAGGATCCCAGCAATGTAAATAATTACAGACCAATTTCTTTAACAAGCTGCTTATGCAAATTGTTAGAGAAAATGGTAAATGCTCGACTAACATGGCACATTCGAGAAAATAAAATTTTAACTCCCACTCAGTTTGGGTCTCAGTGTAACAGATCCACATTGGATTCTCTCTGTAACTTAGAAGACCATATACGTAGAGGTTTTGAACGAAAACAAATTACTGTAGCTGTCTTTTTTGACATTGAAAAGGCATACGATACCACATGGAGGTATGCTATATTAAAAACTTTACAAAACAACAACATCCGTGGACATTTACCTAGGTTTATACAGAACTTTTTGACAAACCGCAATTTTCAGGTGAGAATTGATGATGATCTGTCTAGAACATTTCCACTTGAAAATGGTGTTCCACAGGAAGCGTCCTTAGTGGAACACTGTTTACTTTAGCAATTAATGATATCAGTAAAAATCTACCTATTGGCATTAAAAAGTAACCTATACATGGATGATTTTGCCATATATTATTCAGCATCTTGAATAAAACATGATGCAGAACGAATCATTAATAAGAGCATAGTAAAAAATAGATGAATGGGCCTCATCTGTAGGCTTTAAATTTTCCATAGATAAAACTCAAGCAATCATGTTTTATAAAAATAAAAAGTGGAAAAAAGCTGAAGAAATAGATTTAAAAATCAAAAACCATAGTATACCAATTGGCCAAACAGCAAAATTTTTAGGATTAGTATTTGATACCCACTTGAACTGGAGAGCCCACATTACATATGTAAAATCTAAAAGTAAAAGAGCATTAAATCTAATTAAAAACTATCGAACACTACTTGGGGAGCCGATAGACATACCCTTACTGTGCTGTATAAGGCAACAGTTCTGTCCATCATTGATTATGGAAGTGAAGTATATGGCTCGGCATCTGACGCAGTTCTGAAAATGTTAGACCCTGTTCACAATGAAGGCCTTAGAATATGCTCAGGAGCCTTTAGATCATCACCAAAATCATCGCTACAAGTTGAATGTGGTGAACTGCCTTTGTCTCTCCATAGAGAGCTAGTAACAATGAAAAGTGCTTTAAGAATTCAAACTAGTGATTCTCCAACCAAAAATTATTTGAATTAAGAGATGTATTTATAAACAACCATCCACCACCTTTCCCAATTAGAGCTAAAAGATTGTTTGAGTCGCTGAATATAAATATACAAGTGCCTGTAATAGTAAAATCACCTCCTCCTGGACAATGAATAAAACGAGAATTTGCACACACCTCAAGTATTTATCAAAAAGTAATTCATATACAACAGAACACCATAGACAGCATACAATAGAGCATATAAACCGAAAAGGTCCACATTATGCAATATATACAGATGGATCTAAATCAGAACACGGAGTAGGATATGCTGCAGTGTCCCAAAACACAAAACTTATCAGTTCTCCCTGCCCAATAATGCTTCTGTATTTACAGCAGAATTGTATGGAATTGCATCAGCTATAAAAATAATTAAAGAATCATCATTCAATAATTTTGTGATTTTTTCAGTGATTCAAGAAGCGCTATAGAAGCTATTCAAAGTTACAAATCTAATAATAATATAGTACAACAAATTAAATTATATCTCCATAAATTATATAATAATGGAAAAATGTAGAAATATGTTGGATCCTGCGCATGTAGGGATCAAAGGAAATGAAGAAGCAGACAAAGCAGCTAAAGCAGCAACTCACATGACAAGATCAAATGTGAATATCCTTGTTACAGATTATGTAACTCACATAAAAATGGGTATCATAAAAAATGGCAACATATATGGGATGAAGAACCTGTAAGTAATAAACTGAAAGAATTAAAACCTAATGTTAAAAAAATGGAGTTCATCATATCAAAGAGAAAGGCACGCACAAGTAATTTTAACACGCCTCAGAAAAGGCCATACTCGTCTGACACATGGGCACTTAATGAGCAGCCCACATGGCCCGGCTCCCGAGTGCTCAGAATGCAGAGTATTAATAACGGTCAGACATGTGTTACGTGAATGTCCAAAGTATGACCGACAACAAATGTCTACTTTTGGAAATAGGTCAGTGAAAGAAATTTTGTCAGAATCTTTCACATTTTCAATCATTCCAATTTTGATGTTCTTGAAAAACTGTAATTTAATTAACAAAATATAAAAATAAGTAAATAATAAAAATATGAAAATCCTTTTAACATTTGAATTTTACAAAAGAATTTTTAAAATTTTGTTTAATTTATATTCTGAATTTTAATATACCGTTTTTAGTATGTATGTAAGGAAGTCTGAGTAAATGTATTTATTGTACGAGAGCATGTGCCTATGTACAGTTTTTAATTTCATTTTAATTCATTCATCTTAGTATTGGATGATCTATTGGGTCCTAGCGCTTGACTTCAGGCCTAGACCTAGTATTTTAATCAAATCCTTCGGGCCAGCCCTATGAGAGCTGAAAGTCAGCTCAGTGGTCTGGTTAAACTACTTTAATAATAATAATAATAATGGCGCAAAGGATTCAGGGGCGCCGCATTCAACATGGGTTTGTGCAGTCGCAAGCCGTTCAACATGGTTGGATCAGCCGGAATTCAAGATGTGAAGAGCAGCATGGGCCTGTACAATTGCAAGCCGTCCAGAATATTTAGACTATCAAGATTGCAAGATGTGAAGTGTTGCATTCTATAATGAACTGTTATCGAATAACAATCGCGCATACGAGACAAAGAATTTTCGCACCTAGTGCATATGTTTTGCTATGATTGTGGAGCTGGTCCTTACTGAACTTTCTATTGGACATTTATCATACCTGAGTGGGGATGCCCAGTGGCAGGTGGTCCGAGCTCTTATTAAGTCTTGGTTGACTTTGGACAGTAGTGGAAAATATGTGCTGGCCTGTCAGTGATACTTCTGCTGCAGATGCATTTGTGTTGACTTGGAGGTTTGCACATTTGGATACAGCGAGGGTGTCAGACACATGCATTTGGCTTACCTGAAGATGATCAGGATTTAAGTGCATTGAGACAATGTGAGTGCGTATGTGTGTTGCACTCACGGATGGTAAATTAACAGGGGACAGACTCTTGCTGGGGGATTGCATTTTGAGACTGGGTCTGTTTTGGTTAGTGGTGAAGTGTTGGAAGATCACCACTGGAAAATCTGTTATTTGTTTCCATAGAAAGAATTCTGGGTTCGTCCTGAGGGGACGAATATTTTGGAAGTGGTGTTTATTCTTTACATACTATTGACATTTATTGTGGTCTAGAATAACTATGACCTTATTACTTTATTTGGTGACCAGGATGTTAGTCACGAGTATTAGCTGGTTTAGGATTGATAACCTGAATGTTTGCGAATTCGATTTTCCTCTAGTGATGTTTTCCAATTGTAGGAGGTGGAATTCACTCCATTTCATGATCGTAGCTTTTGCTGAATCACTTTCCTTAAAATTTGCAAATAAAGTCGAGTTTTGTACTTCAGGGTTTAATCCAGTAGGCCTTTGTTTAAGAATAGGTTCAGTGAGAGGAGTCGACAAAGGAGAAGGAATTTGTGACCCAGGGAGCCACGGCCACCAGAGACATCGTAGGGAAGTAAGATGATTGATTCTGTTCTTAGAACAGACACAGCAATTAAAGATGATGCTATGTGACCTGGGGATAGGGTCATTTATATATATATATATATATATATATATATATATATATATATATATATATATATATATATATATATATATATATATATATATATATATAAATGTATATGTATATATATATATGTATGTATGTATGTATATATATATATATATATATATATATATATATATATATATATATATATATATATATATATATATATATATATATATATATATATATATATATATATATATATATTATTTATACTTATACATACATACATATATATATATAATATATAAATACAGTATACATAAATTAATAAATATATATCTATATATATAATATATATATATATATGTGTGTGTATATATATACAGTATATATGTATATATATGTGTATAAGTATAAATAATATATATATATATATATATATATATATATAAACACACACAATATATGTGTGTGTGCCTGTGTATGGATGTGGATATATATACATATATATATAATACATGTTAAGAAGGAAGATATCAGTGAAAATTATAAAGTCAAGCATCTCATTTAAGTCAGGTAAAGTAAGTATATACTGTGAAGAAAAAGATTAACTAAAAAAACTGAAGGAACTAAAGTAAATTATTTTATTACGGTAAAGTGAAGGTAACATAAACATTATAATAAACTAACTAACAAGAAGAAAAAGTTCTAAGCACCAAAAACATGTGCACCTGGACTTTGAACCAGGTCTTGGTTTAAAATACGCAACCATCACTCGTACATGCATCTCATGTCGTTTATAAGTTTTTTCAGAAATTATAGGAAGTACAGAGTGAAAAAAAAAGTACGAGTGAAGTGAATGAAAGACAACACACACTTACAAAAGGTACATGTATATACACACACAGTTCTTGTATTATCAGTCATTGTGTTTACACTCATATGGTAAATGCAGGGAGCAGCATGAAGTTATTAGTGGCATGTGCAAAAATAAAATACATAAATAAATTTTCTGATGATTTATTCAATATGTATACAATTATAACTAATATAATCTTTATATGTACAATTATAATTAATATAATGAAATTTTTATTAAAAATATATACATAACTACCACTGTGATATCTTGCAAGCTTCTGGCTACAAACTTTATATATAATAAATAAATAGATAATTTACATGCATGATATACATATACCGTATATGCAAGAGAACAGGAAAATTGTTTGTATCTAATATATTGTTACGAGTTTGGGTGCGAAGTGCTTTTGAATGAATTGGTTAAATTTAATTCTGGCCTTAGGGGCACTTCAACACAATTAGATCCATAATGGAATGTAACAAATATAGATTACTTACCCAGCATATTACATTTAAACAATAAAGGTGTTCGCTATTGAAAGCTAGTTGTAAATGGGTTACTTTATTTACCCAATGAACAACTGGATAACTGATGGATGGGATGCAATCCATCCTGGCAAATTAAGTGACACAATGAAAACAAACAGTCAAGACAACATAGGATGTCTGGGGTTTAGTAAGAAATTTACCTGGATCAGTTACACAGTGGAATAAATGTTGACTGGTGTGCAAGCCAGTAGGACAATTGGTAATTAAATAAACACCAATGCAGGAGATTACATAGCCTTCAAAATAGTATTCACAATAGTTAGGAATCGTAAAGGAAAATCCTCTGCCGTAGATTGACAATCTTGCACTAGACAACGGGAGCCAATGGCTGGGTTGCAACGGAATGAGTCGCAAAGACGGTGGCTGCAGAACAATGAAGGGTCGAGACAACACGGTTCTGGAAATAGATGTATTCCAGATAAGCTTGGCACATAAAGAATTTTCTCATTAACTATTTCTGGCACTATGGAGAGAGAATTTAACTTTATGTCTTGGAAAACAAGGGCCACTTGATCCCTAAATTAATTCATACAAAGAACCATAAATCATTCAGTTTATGCGACAAGGAAACACACAAATGCATAGTAGCAGGTAATTGGGGGAATTACTTTGTTGGGGTGCATGGGGGAAGAAAAGTGAAATGGAAATAAGGAGTTCAGTTGTGAAGGCACTCAGAAGTGAATTTTCAGACACATACCGTGTTATTTTCCTAACTGAACAAGCTTTTGCAATGAGAGGTGGCATAGACTGGTCTTCCTTCAACAACTGAACGGAGCTGCTTCAGAGATAAGGAGGCGGCAATGGCTCCTTTTTAGAGAGACTGGCTTGTTTGTCCCACCATCAGTGAGGATTTGGCGGATGCTGGCAGGGGCGGTATTCCCTTGGGTGAACACGTGCTGGAAAAATTCTGATACCAGTAAACAGCTCAAGACGAGATTAGGATTGTAAGTCACCTCTATAACAAGGGGGCAGAAAGGCTACGTAGCATTTGGATGCCCTTATCATTCTAACTTGCGAGTACCTGAGTTGACCTTTTCCAAAAGCCCATCCCAAAAACTCCCCTTTTGTAGCATGGTTTGTAGCCCCATCCCTGGGTCCTAGTCTAACTATCTTATCCACAGGAATTCCCTCCTTGTGGATTCTTGCAATAGAGGTGTGTATATATATATATATATATATATATATATATATATATATATATATATATATATATATATATATATATATATGTGTGTGTGTGTGTGTGTGTGTGTATAATTTATATAATATATATATATATATATATATATATATATATATATATATATATATATATATATATATATATATATATATATATATATATATATATATATATATATGTGTGTATAATTTATATATATAGCCATACAACCCAGCAAACAGCCCTTCATTACAGCAATGTATTTCTGAGCATTGGCTCTTGGCTTTTCAGTTGTTGTTAACTGCTTGCATCAAGATCCTCCATGGATCAGAAATCATCAACACACAATGGGAAATAAATTTCTGACTCATTCACTTCACTCTCGAACCCCTTGCTGGCGGGCTGCAGTCATTTAACTCTTTCTCCATTCTGAGTCCTCAGAGTGACTTTTGACTCGTCCTCACTGTATTATTGGATTTTTTTTTTTATGACTGAATCTTCAGGAAGGTGTGTTCTTTTCCTTTCAGGGCTTGTCATTGGGCAATTTCATTTCAAAACTACCAGTGTAGAAGTGTAAAGTCCCTGCTCAACGGGTTTTCTCTAGTGAACCTCCATTTTCTATGGTACCTTTTCCCGTGACCTTAGGTCAGGGTACCTAGCCATGTTTTATTTATGTAAATGTGCATTTATTACTTACTCATTTGTGCCCTTTTGTATTGTACGTGTCAGAGCATTATTATGTATAATCTGTTAATTTTATTTGTCACGTTATCTGTATTTACCTGTCCTGTTTCATACTGAGAACAATTGACCTCGGGTCACCTGTATGTCTTTGTGTTGACATCCGCACGCCACTTTATAAGCAGCCTGCTCCCTTAATAAACTAGCAGTCAATGTCTACCTGCTCTCTCTTTTGCACCCTCTCACAGTGGTGACCCCGGAGTGGTTCCCTGAGCCATTAACGGACCCAAACGGCGACTTAGTCTTAGCCTGATGAACTACCCCACGCCACTAACGGACTAACTAGAGCACTTTAACAAAGCGTTCGGGCATACCGACCCTCGTCGGCAGATCACCAGCGTCATTAGTGGACCCACACGGCACGCTCCCAAGCGTGTATTGACGCGAGTGTAACTCACACTGCGAGTGAGAGTGCAGAAGCGAGTATGGATGCAGACATTCCTTCCCACATACAGATAACCGCGAACTTCATGGCGTCTGATATCTCCCTCGCGCAAAACCCACTCGCGCTCTCCCCCACGCCAAGGGTCATGCGCTCCTCCATGCCGGTACCCGCTCCTCGCACGCTGCCCTTCCTGATGGACCAACCAAGGTCTGCCCTCGCCATAAAGCTGCTGCCGTTCACACACAACAACCCGTCATCATGGCTCTATAGGTTCGAGGGGCAGTTCAGGTTGGCAGGACTGACCGACAAAGTGCTGCAGGCAGACACGGTAATCAACGCCCTCCTGGAGGAGGTTTACAGGAAGATCGCCCCGTGGGTATCTGCTGCAAGTCCTGCCACCTACCAAAAGCTGAAGGCCTCTCTCATTGAGACCTGCTCCCTGCCGGTCTCCAAGAGAGCCGCCCGCGCCCTCAACCTCGCCAACAACCCCTGGCACAACCAGAACCTCCTGGAGACGTGGAACGTCATCCAGGACCTTCTCATCCTACCTGGGACAGACAGCAGCAGCAGGCACACGGAGATAATGCTGTCGAGGGAGATCTTCCTCTGTCAGCTCCTCCCGGAGGTTCAGACCCAGATTCTGGAGCCTTACACCCTGCCCCTCAAGGACCTGATTAAAACAACACAGCAGCTGACTGACTCCACGAGGGCAGCGAAGTGGGCATCCACGCCCGCACACCCCATCAACTCCCCCCAGCCGGAGGAAACCGCAGAAGAGGAGATAAACGCTGTCATCAGGAGGCGACCAACCCATCACCAGAAGAAGCAATTGCTGGGGCCTTGCTACTACCACCAGCAGTACAGCAAGGACGCCCGGAACTGTGAGCCCCCCTGCCCTCTCGCCCATCCAAAAAATGGGGGCGGCAGCAGCCAACAGCACAGGCCGCCATGGCAGCAGAAGCACCCAGGAGCCCAGCACCAGTAAGTTTTTACGTCCGTGACACCATATCCGGCAGGATGATGCTGATCGACACTGGGGCCGTATGCTCAGTGTTCCCGCATCCAGAGAGGACTGCAAACCCTGTCGGACCCAGCTGCCTCCATAACGGCAGCCAACAGGTCCCCCATCCTCTCCTACGGCACCAAGCTCCTGTCGGTCTCCATCCTTGGCCGGAGGTACAAGTGGAGTTTCATCGTTGCGGACGTGAGGACCCCACTCCTGGGTGCGGACTTCCTGGCCCACTTCGGTCTGTCAGTCAACGTCGGCCGCAAGCGCCTGCTGGACACCAAATCCTGCCAGTCCCTTCCCCTGTTCCATCACCCCACACCAGTTCGCCTCACTTCTGAAGGAGTTCCCCGAGGTATTCAAGCCTGAACTGCGTCAGGTGCCCGGGCCCCTGCCAAACACGGAGTTTGCCACCACATCACAACAAAGGCTTCCCCCTCGGTGCCTTCAGGAGGCCAAGGACACTTTCGCTGAGATGGAGCATACAGGCATATGCAGGAAGGCCTCCAGCCCGTGGGCCTCCCCCCTCCACATGGTGCAGAAACCGGATGGCTCCTGGAGACCTTGCGGCGACTACAGGCGGCTCAACCTCGCCACAGAACCAGATCACTACCCTCTCCCAAACATGCAAGACCTCATGGCCTCTTTCCACAGGCCCAAAATATTTTCTAAATTGGATCTTTTAAAATCCTACTTCCGGGTACCAGTAGCTCCAGAGGACATCCCCAAAACCACCATCATCACGCCCTTCGGGTCCTACATCTTCACCTTCTCCACCCTCGGCCTGAGGAACGCAGGGGCGACCTTCCAGAGACTGATGGACAGCATCCTGAGGGACCTGAACTTCTGCGTCTGTTAAGTAGATGCCATTTTAATTTTTTCCATATCCCACAAAGAACACCTGCAGCACATCTGGAAGGTCCTGCAGCACCTGCAGGAGAATGGCCTCGTCGTCAGGTTCGACAAATGCACCTTCGGCGTCGAAAGAGTTGAATTCCTGGGCCACGAGATATCCCCGGGAGGCGTCCGTCCACTCGCATCGAAGGTCGCAGCCGTTGCCAGGTTCCCCACCCTTACCTCCATCAGGGCCGTTACAGGAATTCCTCGGGATGGTCAACTACTACAGGAGGTTCATCCCCGGGGTCGCACACACCATGGGCCCCCTGACGGAGATCCTGAAGGGCCATCCGAAGATCTTAGTGTGGGGCCCCGACCAGCAACGGGCCTTCTCCCTGACAAAGGCCGCCCTCGCCAAGGCAACCTCCTTGGCCCACCAGGACCCCAACGCCCCCCTCCAGCTGTTGACGGACGCCAGCAACGTCGCCTGTGGGGCCATCCTGGAGCAGGTCATCAACGGAGCCCCCCAGCCCATCGCCTTCTTCAGCAGGAAGTTCAGCTCCTCCGAGTCCCACTGCAGCACCTTCAACAGAGAACTCTGTGCAGTGTACCGGGCGGTATGCCATTTCAAGTTCCGCCTGGAGGGCACACCCTTCACAATTTGGACAGACCACCAGCCACTGGTCCACGCCTTCACAAAGCAGGAGGATGCATGGTCCTCCAGGCAGCAGCGGCATCTCGCGGCCATCGCGGAGTTCACCTGCACCATCAAGTACCTCCCCGGCAGGAAGAACCCTGTAGCAGACACCCTCTCGAGGATCGAGCTCAACGCAGTGCAGCTTGAGATCGACTACGAGGACCTTGCCCGGGAGCAGGCCACCGACCCAGAGGTTCCAGCCTACCGCACCGCCATCACATCGCTCAAGTGGAAGGACGTGCCCCTCGCCCCTGGGGGGGCCATCACTGCTGAGCAACGTAAGCACCAGCCACCCCCACCCACTGT